>NC_141324.1:9068125-9070625 GCF_037954235.1 Aulostomus chinensis | reverse complement strand
GACCTGTGATGGACTGGTGACCCATCCAGGGTGAACCTCCCTTCACCCAATGACAGCTGGGATAGGCTCCACCCCCCTGTGACCCTGAACAGGATAGGATGGATGGATGGATGGATGGATGTTTTCTTATAGAATTCATCAGGAGCAGGTATCAACTCAAGGTATCAGTGCAGGTATTGAATATTTCTGATTAATACTCAGTCCTACCAAACACATGGACAGCATGCAGTACCTGAGTGTGTACCTTTATGCGGTTCATTTAGTCAGTAAAAAAAAAAAAGAAGAGAAAAATGACTCATTGACACGTGATGACAAAAGAAAATGAACTTAAACTATCAGCAAGTCATGACTCAAATTCTACGTGTCTCCCAGATAGTTTCAAGTATCCAAAACATGTATGGCTGGAGTACTGCTGTACCTGTAACTGCACACTAGTATGCACAATATTACTCACAAATACTCCATGACTATAGTAGCACAGTGAGTCAAAAAGGAAAAGTTACAAGGAGTAGATAGAAGAGGACAGGGAGTTTTATTTCTGGAAAGGTATTCCCAGGTTTTAACTTCCTGGATCAATAATTCATTCATGAAACATTGGTGGAACACAAAGGCCTTTTCCAGCTGCAGGTAAACAACAACAAGCTTCAACCTCATTGAAGTAAATATCCCATAACTCTGCAGTGTGGTTGAGCATGATGGGGGGGGGGGGGGGGGGGTAGAAACCCGTAGAAACTGTTCTGAAACACAGGAAGGCTTTCAGAAGAAAAGAAAAACATGACGGGTGATTGGAGGAGCCACCTGTCAATCACTGTTTATCACAAGCTGACATCAACCAATCAGATCAATGAGGCGCCAGTTTGTAGACGAGTGCAAATGTTGCAGTAGCGTTCGTTGTTCTTCAGTCTAAGGAGACGTCCTTTATTGGGCGATTCTGATATAACTACTTCAGTAGCATCTACGCTAACCTCCTCAGGAGGCGCCATGGTTGTAAAGCCTAACCCTCGCGCCTCGCTGACCACCTGAGGCGAACAGACACAAGCCCGGCAAGATGGATTCCAGGTGTGACCTTGGGAATCCAGCTGCTTCACAAGGCAAACAAATGTGTTGACACCAGGATTACAGACGTTTCCTCCTGTCTTTAAACGTGCAAAAGCTGTCGTAGTGCTGGGTATTGTACTGTCACATATTGTACACATCTGAGTAACTTTACCAAGCCACACTCTCCAGGTCTATCAGTTAGCGGTGCAGTAACTAATGTTAGTATTACATACAGGTCAGTGACGGGCGGTGAGGTTCATGGCTGCTGAGGCACTGACTCCATCACAATCAGATCTCTAAACATATGAAAAAAAACTGCATTTAATAATAAAAAACGGACAAAAATGTTCTCCGTGTTTTGGCTCCTGTCTGCCACAGCTTTTTCAGCGCTTTGGCTACTTTAGCGTGAACCTCCTGCTTCCACTGAAAATCCAGTTTAGAAAATTGTTTTAGCTCAGAAACGTAACCCTCCATTGTGACATTACGGCCTCTCAGGAGGAAAAAAATAACTGAATGACTGCACTTGACTTTCCTTACAGTAAATTGTAGCGCTCTGTCACTTCTTCTGCAGTGGAGGGGAGGAGGCGCAAGCAGAATCCCTGGGCTCACTAGCGCCTCCTCCATGAGGCAGGAGAACTGCGTGCCTCATGGAGCTGTTTTATGATCGCTCAGCACAAGAAACACGTTACACACTCATCCAGTTTTCGAAAAAAACACTATACATTATATTCACCAGCTAAACTATAGAAATGTAGTTTATATAGCAAAAGTACTTGAACATTTTAATGGCGCCATAGAAAGAGACAGCAAGACGGCTCCCTACGTAGCCAGCAGCACAGTTAGCCGAGTCATGGCACAGTCCCCGGTGAGGCGCAGCTGCCTGGTGCCTCACCGCATGGCTCTTCTCAGTATTTGAACGATAAATATGAAAAATCTGTGATTTTGAATAAAAAATAACTTAAAACTGGTTTAGTTAAAAGCAAAATAACTTTACAGTACAAATCAAAGGATAAATACAATAATTACATTTATTTTTTTCAATTTACATTTTTTTCTTTCCATGATGACAGGTGAGGCACTGCCTCACTTGCCTCCCCTGACCGCACGTCACTGATACAGGTAGAGTTAAACACTCAGGTGGACACTGTTAGCACTCCCAAGTCACTGAAGTCAAGCTTCATTTATGTTTTTGCTGTTATTCATTCTCTCTGTCAACTGCACTAATTTTCTTGAGCAGTCGTGGTACTTGAGAGGGAACCGCTGCACAGCCGTGTGTCCACACTTCGAAAACAGAGTTTTAGCAGCCTTGCTGGTAGCATAAGCTAACAAGCAGTAGCATAAGCTAACGAGCAGTAGCATAAGCTAAGGAGTGGTAGAATAAGCTAATGAAAGCTAGAATAAGATAAAATGAGCAGTGGCATAAGCTAAGAAGTGGTAGAATAAGCTAATGAGTGCTAGAATA
>NC_141324.1:8963125-9065625 GCF_037954235.1 Aulostomus chinensis | reverse complement strand
AGGTACTTCAGATGCCGTGTTCTTGTGGGTTGGATGCAGAACATTTAAAGGTGTCAACAGAAGTAAATGATTACGCTGAGCGCCGGTGCCAAATGCTGCTCTCTGAGAGCACGTTCAGCGAGCGACGTCGCAGGACGAAGTGAAAGTAACTTCCACAATCCCAGAGTAAAATCCCTGACGCAGTCCATGATGAACTCATTTATGCTCACGCCATGTGGTGGCCAAAACCAGATGAAACATCACATGACCACAGAGAGCTGCCACACACAGGGAGTCACCTGGACAGTAATCAACAGTATCGATTGACTGAGTCATGTTATACAAAGCGGCGGCCGCCATCTTGTTTTTCTGAGTTCAACAACAGCGTGACGCTGCCATCCCAACCCTCATTTTGGTGGGCAGTGGAATGGGTTTGCATCCACAGATACAACAGATCAAATCTGTGTTGTTGACCACAACACAACACGCTGAGTCATGCAACCTCGTAACATGGATGGTTCAGAAGCATGTAGGCTAACTTCATACATGTTTTACAAAAAGGAACATATCCATGAGCCCACTTTGATCCAGACTTCCATTTCCCTCGTGTCAGCAACTATCTGTTTTCATGTCATTATGCAGTACTTTTATTTATTTTTACACATTTGTTGGGCTGCATTTTCTCCACTGGATTCAATGCAACGTGTAAACTCTTCTATTAGATGAAGACAAACAGGTTCAAACAGACCAGACGTTAGCAAAGGCTTCGGAGGCTCCAGGGCTTCCTACAATCCCTCATGTTCCACTGGTTATTCTGTTTTTGTCACCCTCAACCCAGCATAGTTAGGAAAGTTGCTCAGGCATAAATTAAGTACCTCTGCAGTCCGACTGATCCCAGCTTCCTATCTCTCAACTTTGGCCACAATAGCGCCACCTACCATCTAAAAATTACATACGCAAAGAGAGGGCTCCTATCCACTCCAAATGCTCGGGAACGTTCTCCTCAGCACTTTCTCACCAACACGTGCTACAATTTTCACCTCAGTCTCCTCATTCATTGTCGATGGGGAGATACTTGGGCTTAGAACTCCCGCACCCTTGGTCGGACAGACTCGTGCCTGGCGGGGAATCGCTTGCCTTTTCCACCCTTAACACGCCAGTCTGGTCTCATCTCTCTGCAACCTTCCCTGCCCGAGTTAAGCCCAATTCAATGTCTTTCTCACAGGCCACGCCCACTTCCCCACCGCACAACCAGACAGAGGTTGGACGGTTGGAAAGCCCTCACTCAGTAATATGGGGATGCAGCTTGGTTGCAAATCTCTGCCACCTTCCTATTCAAAGTTATAGATTTGAAGTATATTTTATGTTAACCCTGAAGTCGTTCAGGTCGTGAGTCCATTCGATTCCCAAGTCTTCTTTTACTGTCTAGTCAGGTTGCAAGTCATCAGCACAGCGACTCAGTCGACAGTGCTCATCTCTGGATAATCGCCTCGCACTGCACAGTCAAACTCCGAGCGGCGATCATCACCAACATATGTATTTCCATGGCAACGAGCATGTAGGTTCATGACACTGGTGTCGAAACCGTCTCATCAAGCGCTGTTTCCAAGGTCAAGGCTGAACTGTCAGGCTCACGACTCACTGCTCGTCATTCTGACAAGTCAGACACTTTCTTCTGTCACCACCGCGACTCCCTTTGTGATCGCATATTTTTATTTTTAAAAGGCCAATTACACATTAAAGAGGCTGTGACTGACAAGCCTGAGCGTTCAGCTTGACAACCGCACTGTCGGAGGGTAAAAACAAACAGTTGGTTGAAGCTGCGTCGTCTCTCTCAGACACGGGGCTGTGCAATTAGCCACATCTGCTTATGTTTCTGGAGCTTCAGTAAAGAGACGCTTCACCTTAAAAGTGCTCTTTGCCTTTCAAGCATTCACGTAAATACTTGCCGTTTTTTCCCTCCTGCGTGACTTCTTTACGAGTCCTAAATGCAAGAAGAGCCAGCCACGTTTATTTAGCTTGAAGCTAAGTTGGCACCAGACCACCTAAACATTCACTGAACAACTCTCAAACGCATCGTCCAACATAAACTACATCGAAAATACTAAACTGCCGCGAGCACTGAACCAGCGAGGGAACTGTTAGTTTTTATCTCCAGTCTCATCACGTCTGGATGAAGAAGACGTGGATTATATGGAGCTGGGATTTTGGAAAGTTTGGGTTTTGTTTGGCTGCTGTAGCTGTTATTAGTCGTCTGTCGTCGGCGGCTTCAAGCTAAAGAGGCACGGCTGGTTCTTTCTTTACAGAAGAAGTGATACAAGAGGGAAAATGTCTTTGCGAGCTCAGGACACCGACTGGTAAGGAATACACTTTTGGTTTATAAGCACTTTACATTTTGAGACATTTGACAGAAGACACGAACTAAAGATCCCACAATAACAGCCACTATTGACTGACTCTGCAGTCATTTATCTGTCTGTGCTTTGGTTAGACATCACATTCAGAGGACAAAACGTCTTGACTCATGTTTTTGTCTGCAGGAGACGGGAGTCAGTGCTCACAACAACAGAGATGTCCCAGGGCAAATCTATTTTAAAGCTGACAATCAGTGACTTTCTCTGAGATGAAAGGAATGTAACCTGAAGCTTTGATCAGGACAAAAGGTTGGGAAGTATTAAGACTCATGAAACCATCAAGTAAAAACACGTGCGCGCGTGTGTGCGTGTGTGTGTGTGTGTGTGTGTGTGTGTGTGTGTGTGTGTGTGTGTGTGTGTGTATTTCCTCATACACCTCTCCACAATCAGGAATCAGCGCCTGGCTGCAGAAAGAAAAAGAGAATTCATTAAACTCAACCACCCACGCTGGGCCGCAGAATAGACGGGGGGTAGAGAGGGAAGTAAGGCGGGGAGGATGATGATGAGAGAGACCGAGCAAAGACTGAGAGAACAGAGGGAGTGAGAGGGAGGAAGAGAGAGAGAGAGTTCTCTTTGCGGGGGCCCATCAAATGAAGTAGATAGGAGGTCAGCTGAACAGAAGAGCTTTTTAGGAGCAAAAGAGTGAAAGAAAGAGGCGCTTATGTGTGTTTGAGCTCATATCACGCAGAAGCAATGAAGCTAGAAAGTAACGTTTTAGCCAGTAGCATCGTCGTCCCAAACACGACTGACGCGCAACCAGACGGCGTGTCTGTGGTCAGTGTGGCTGTGACCTGAAGCGTCTCCCTCCCTGCTGCTCCGTCCTCATCACCGACCTAATCCACAAGGCGCTAATCTGGTTAACTAGAGCACTGTCGGAAATGAACAAAAGCCTAATCTAATTCCCAGTTAGCACTAATTAAGAGATTATTGACCTCACATCCTATTATGATAATTATCAAGCTTTGGCAAAAGGGCAAACAGCAGCATGAAGGAGTCACTACAAGAAGAGAGAAGTCCAGAGTGGGAGGCTGGTGTGCTGATTCTGATTCCGTGTGTGACAGCAGCGCTGATACACCGGAGGAAGAAATCTGAGGTTCCTCCATCGACCTCTTTACACACACACATACACGTACGCTCACACACACACACACGCACGCACGCACGCATGCACGCACGCACGCACGCACGCACGCACACACGCACACAAGCACATCCTCTACACCTTAAGCCTTCCATGGTCCAGAATGTCAGCGTCCCTCTCCAGCATCAAATCAAGGCCTGTCACACACAATAAGAGAGAGAGAAAGACAGAGAGAAAGACAGAGAGAAAGACAGAGAGACAGCATGTGTGTGTATGTGCACGCGTGTGTGTGTCTGTGTGTGTGAGAGAAAGTGAGACAGAGTGAAGCTGAGGGACGGACACATACAGGAGGGAGGGGTTGTCCTTGAAGGAGGACAGAGGTGTTCAGCTGGATCTAATGTGATGGAGGAAACAACTGGAGCACTACACACACACACACACACACACACACTCACACACAAAGACACACATTCCTCTTCAGATCAAGAGAAAAAAAACATTTTGAATCCATCCGACTAAATCTGTTTGTCCCGTTGAAGCCTCCACAGAGCAGCCTTTTATATCACCAGTATAGGAATGGGAGTGAGAGTGGGGCCGAGCCCCAGCCCGGCTCTGCGACGGGCCTCAGCATCATTATCATCAGCAGCGGCCCCTCTCAGATGCGCCAGCGCGAGATCAAAGGAAAGCTTCTCAATCTTCTCCCCTCACTGAAGCAGCACAGAGCTGCTCTATAACTGGCATCTTGGTCCTGCGATAATCCTCCCATTGATCTACTTCATAGAGTTCAGTCTGCAGCGAGGCTTCTGGGTTGAGGGTTAAAGATGCTGAGGAATGTCTGCCAGAGTTTGCAGTACTCGGTGCCAGATCTTATTAAGCCGTACTCTGACTGAGCTCACACTCGTCTCCTCTTCCTTGCAAATTGTTTTCAAGGTGCTTTGCTTACAAGGTGATTTTAATGTTTTATTAGGGCTCCCAGCATTCCCATAGATTCTACAGAGATCATCATTTACAGGCGTTTGTGGAGGGTAAAGTAAAAGGTTACATGTTTAGCAGAAGCAATTAAAAAGCATATCCGCTGCAACATGGCAGCATGGAAGAGGGGGACAAATTAATTCACCTTATTTTCTAGTTCCTTCCTTTTCTTTGAAGTCGTGAGGTGGAGTTTAGACTGGAAGGCAGAAGGAGAGGGTGGAGGCTGAGGATGAATGCAGGGAACAATAGACCAGAGAGCCATTACCTCAGCCCTGCCACGGGGTCTCTTTCCTCTCAACATCTCCACTTACTGGCGGCTTGGTGAACTGCGGCTTTGTCCTGGGTGTTTCTGCTGACTTGCAATGCTGAGTTGACACCGTGGTCATCAGTTGCTATAACATGTAGTAACTCAATTAACTCAATTCTTTAAAAAAAGTTGCTGTGATTCACATAATTGTCAGGAAAGTTTAACACTTGAAAAAGATGAGCGCAGGTACACGTCATTCTTGGGGAACTGCTGAGTGGGCCACAGATCTCGGAGGGTGGATTAATCCTGACTCCTTGTGTTTTCCCTTCCATGGTCACATGTAACATGTTGATTAGGAAATGAAATTCTTCAATTCTTACTGTATCTGTATTTTTTAAAATCACAAGCCTAAACTGGATCGTATCATATTTCTATGTTTTCAAGTCTTTACATGAAGTCACGTTAAGCTAAACTAAGCTAAGCTAAGCTAGCCTGCTGCCTCATACAGATTTAGCTGTAGTTTTTTCTTCGTATAACTCACAGCAACAAAGATGATATTTATGATATATGTCTCACTGTTTAATTATATCTGATGACACAACCTCAACATAGGTATGTTAGCTTAGCATGAAAACCAGAAGCAAGGGGAAGTTATAAGCAGATAAATCCCTTAAAAACCAAAGCTTTCACAGTTACACATTAAAACAACAACCCGATATCAGCCCCACAGTATGAAATGCTGTTGACTAAGCTGTGGCGGCGCTGGTAGGCAATTCTTTGTAAATTAAGGCTTATTTGGAGTAGCTAGTTTCCAGTCTTTACACTAAGCTAAGCTAACCTATTGCTACCGTTGCCTCATACAGTACATAGCAGTGGTGTAGCCTTCTCTGAGTCTAATTCACAGCAGCAAAGCAGATTTTCCCCCAAATCTGCAACTGTTTAATTGAGTTCAGAACTACAGCCACAACAACATGAACTGAGCACGAACATCTGAGGCAGAGGAAAGTTTAGCTGGGAGGCTTTCCAGAAAGTGAACCTGCTGCAATTTTCACATTTCGGAAAACAAACAAAACAATTTTCGTTACGCTTCAACAGTGCTGCAGTTGATACGAGAGCCAGGCTGAGAGCTGAGTCTCTTCTTGTGCTAAGTAACTCTCGCACTGACCTGGTGACATCATAATAAAACCACAAGTGGAGACATAAACTTATGTCAAGGAGAGTAACAATGTAGTAATGCAAACAATGAGTAGGGTTCACGTAGAGGAGGCTGCAGATTGGTCAGTGCGTATTAATATTTATTTTCTTACCCACATCCAGTAAGAGTGCGTGTCGTGTGTGTGTGTGTGTGTGTGTGTGTGTGTGTGTGTGTGTGTGTGTGTGTGTGTGTGTGTGTGTGTGTGTGTGTGTGTGGAGGGGGGCTTATTGCATGTGTTTTTTTGCTTCATAAACACTATCAGCACTCTTAGGCCAACTCATGAACACAAACACCGACTTACACACGCCTCCATCTTCACGTTTTTTTTCCCCCTAGCTTGGCAAAATGCATTGATAAGCAAGTGCATGCCCGCACACGCTCACACACACACACACACACACACACGCATAAACACACACTGTGAAATTGGGTCAGCAGTGGAGAGTAGGCTTTAATGCTGAGCACATACGCTCCCTAAAACTGATCTGCATATTCATGTGGGTGGCTATCAAAATGACACACACGCACAGATACATGCACACACATAAATAAGTATGCATGTACACATTGGCCTGAACTTATCCATCCCACACACGTGCACACACACACATGCAAATACACACACACACACACACACTGACAACAGAGCACAAAGAAAACCCTGAATCTCACGGATATTGTAACTGTCAGGGAGCTACAGGGGGCATTTATGTTCTTCTCATTCTAATTCTGTGGCTAAGATGAGCTGCTTCCTCTCCCCGCTATACCATGTCAATCATTTTTCTCCTTTTCCTTTCACTTCTCTTCCTCTATTTCCATCATTCTCCCGCTGGCAAATATAGCGACCATCTTCCAGAGCAAAATGAAGTCCAGCTAATGCAGAACATTACTTTAGAACTTGTGAATATGTTGCACCATTGTCAGAAGTCTTAGAACTGAGCCAACACTGCCAAAAGATATTCACACGTCAGAAATGTAAGGGAAAAAAAGCATCATTGCCCAGATCATTCTGCCACTGAGCTGCGGAAGAGAGTTGGAGGGAGGCAGAGTGAAGGAGAGGTGTGAAGGAGAAAGATGGAGGGAGAGAGAGAGAGAGAGAGAGAGAGAGAGAGAGAGAGAGAGAGAGAGGGGTCTCTCCCCAAGGATATACTTGTCAAAAAACCCTACTTTGCGCTTCTGACTTTTTCGGCAATGAACAACAGTTTTCTCTGACCAAGCGTTTTTCTGCTTATTTGCAGACGGAGGGAGGAGACGAGGCTCAAGTCAGAACGTGAGAAACTGAAAGGATGTAACAAAGGATTCAGAGCCAGTAAGCAGATAGCTCTGAAGGCCGCTAGGGGCCGGGGAGTGAGGAGACGAGGGGGAGGCGTGGAGGGAGAGGGGGGAGAATCTTTTGAAGGGAGAGATGGTAGGGGAAAGAGAAAGGAGGAGACGGAGGGAATGAGACAGAGAGAGAGTGTGTGTCTCCTGTGTATGTGTTTGGGGACCCACACAGTGAGGCCTGAGCAAGTGATTTATTTCAGAATACTAATGTGTCTTTGATCTCCTCTGCTTAAAAACACCCTGCTGGGATTGTGAGCGTGCACGCACACACACACACACACAATGCACATATGTATTTATATGCACACGCTACCTACGAGCACACCTACGAGGTGCTGAACACACACACACACACACACACTCCCAGGCATCTAATCTGCTTTAACTATCATCAAATCCATAGAGATCCAATTACAAAGAAAGATGGATATTTGTTTTTCTCTGTACATCTTAAAAGACTAATTAAATTTTCATGTAAAGATGAAATTATTTGATACAACACAAATGCCTTTTCATTTTTATAATTTAAGGTAAAACGCTTTAATTGTGGATCCTGTTACTATTCCTGTAGCTGTGCACACAAGTCACACACACCAGCACAGCGGCGCATCCCTCCATCCGTATGTTCTTGTTATTCTTGTACCACTGGAGTCGGGATCCTGCTTGAGCTTGATGATGACCATCTGGAGCTTCCCGGTCCTTTTGTTTGCTTGACAAGAAAATAAAACACACCTCAACAGGTGCGAGCAGTGGAGCGAGGTCACGTCTCAGCGTCACCTGTTAGCGGGCAGGAACACATGCTACATCAATCCATACGCGCGCTGGCGTACACACCCTCCGCTGTAGGTGTCTTGACCTCTTGATGTATCAGTGATGCTCTCAGGCACAGAGGTGCTTTGAGCTAAATGCTAACATCAGTGTCTATAATGACGGCGGCCACGCAGCCTAGATCGTGACCAGCAGCGAGGAGGTGGTGTTTTTATTAGAGTGGGAGAGTTTGACTCATGCTGGCGTGCTCTGACCCGTTTGTTCCTAAAGATGGGTTCAAACCAACACTGCTTCTGAAAGGCCAGCGGTGATTTATTGAGGGGGGATGTATGACGTCATGCTCTGTGGTAAAGGTCGTAGCGGCTCAACCTGCTTTTTTTGTACAGAGCAGGGGATGTTAGTGGCGTCCTGATGACTGGCTACCTCATGCAACCCACTTCAATACGCCACGTCCCGTTAACTTGCCTCCCTTCCGACAAATGTGGCGCCGGCTGTCAGAGAACCCTCGAGCTCAGAGTTTATCATTTGGGGCACATGAGAGTCAAATGGTCGAGGCCTTCATGGTGAGCCTATCAACACGGCCATTCTCTTTGCTGCAGGCTACCAAGGGCTAACGTGCTAGCCTGTAGACTGCGCCGCTCCTCATCGGTCTGTTGGAGTTACAGTTGAGTACACGTTCCCTTGGCTCTGCCTCTGTTTCAGGAGGTGATCCCCTGTAAACAGCTGTGGACGGACCGTCGGTCCAAGTGTGTGTCTACATTTTCTGGCTTTATAAACTCTTTCTTCTCATGTGGTTGCGTCACTTCTCCTCATACTTGTGATTCAAAAATGGAAGCAATTTCAATCGCTGTCACCCTGCGTTTCTGACCCCAGACATGTTTAATAGCTTCAAAAGCTAACATGCGTTGGACAGTTGTCTGCTGCAATGAGAGAGGAAAGCCAGCGCACACATCAGTCCCAGAACTGGAAGGTGCAGTGACTACTGCTGATGTCTTCGTTTTTGGGGGTATTTCCTTTCACAGCGCGTCCATGTACTGAAATAGCACTGACGAGTTGTTCTCTCCGCCTGCAAGTGCTTCGTAGATCAGTTGTTACACAATACGGGCCAGAAACTCCAGCCCCTCCAGTACGAACACCTCCAGCAGCAGCAGCAGGGGGTCTGGCTCTCGAGGAGCCTCCACCCCTCCTTGATGGAGCCGATGCTGCAGCTTGGTGATGCCACCTCTCAAAAGAGGCCGCCTCAGGGCAGCACGACACACGGGCGCTGGTGGTGTTGATCCCATGGACACTAATGACAAGACTGGACAGCCCCCCGAGCTTCTCCAGGGTCAGTGTTCAATCAGGAGTTAGTAAAACAAGCAGAGGAGTGATGGGCTTAAAATTTAAGATCCAAATATTTGTTAAATGCAGCATGAAAGATTCTGTTCCTGCAGGGGACACACACACACACACACACACACACACACACACACACACACACCATCCTGGGGAATAATTTCCAGCTTCTTTCCTACACCAGCCTTTAGTTGGTGCAGCCGCACCAGAGCTACACAAGGGATTTGTTTGATGATTTGTTTGGCCACACTCGCCGGATCCCTCCAACATGCCCATTATCAGCAAGACAGAAATAATCGAAATCCCATAAAAAGCTAATTGTGTGATAGGTCAACAAGCACCGCCGGCTCCTGCAGTTGCTGCGCCGCTCACTCCAGTTGGAACAACATCAATCACGGATATCCTGACGCACACATGATTATGGAATATCTACCACCATCAC
Source organism: Aulostomus chinensis (assembly GCF_037954235.1). Classification (NCBI taxonomy): domain Eukaryota; kingdom Metazoa; phylum Chordata; class Actinopteri; order Syngnathiformes; family Aulostomidae; genus Aulostomus; species Aulostomus chinensis. Next base: position 9,055,869 of record NC_141324.1, on the reverse strand, counting down.
TATCGTTCTCTCACACAGCCTGAGTGTGTGGACACTCTCCAGGGCTGCCCAAAGCGGGGCCAGGGGCCAGATGTGGCCCGCCATGCAGTTTCTAATAACAATAATAATAATAACAGGACTAATAATAGAAAGTACAAAACCTCTATAAGAGATAAAGATAACACTGTAAATAACTGGTTATGGTGTTTTTGTGAAAATAAATACATAAGTACGTCTTTAAATATGTAGAATGCCAGAGAGTTGATTATTTTTAAAATTTGATTGGGCTGAATAGTCCAGGACTTCCATTTTACATGAGGGAAAGAAAGAAATGCTAAGCTGAGCATAATTTAGTTTAGTTTATTTCATTCATTGACGGAAGAATAGAACAACATACTGTGAACACACAAAGTTCCAACTGTTTGCTTCCAGCTGTCATTTCACATTTTTGGCCCACAAAGAGAGACCTTCGTCCCGGGAGCCGTTTTGCTGTGAGACACGGAGGTTACTATGACATCAGTGGAGGTTCTACTCAGGTGCAGAACCATCACGGGTTCTCTGAGTTTCATGTCTAAACAGCTGCTGTGACGTCACGATGGCTCCACGCTAAAACGAGTAACTGCGCCACCTGCTGTCTCCTTTTAGAAACTGCAGCAGACTGAAGCCTTTCCTTAGTAAACGGCGCCATCTGGCGGCCGCTGCAGGAGCTGCGCTCGTTGGGCGGAGCTGACTAGGAGGGTTGGTGTCGAGACTTGTTCGCTGTTTTGTTGCGACCTGAAGAAGGGAGGCCGAGATGGTCTACGACGACCTGGTGGCCCGCCTCAACGACCGAGGGTACACGAACTGGCTGAAGGCCTCGCGGTGCCTGGTCATCGTCAAGGATGCTCTTCATCCCTTCATCAACGGCCGGATGCGAGACTTCCACGGAGGTCTCCTGGAGCTCGGGCCCCGTCTCCGGAGTCCGTGCGCGTCCTCCTGCCAGCCCAGAGGGAACCAGGTGGGTGGATCAGGACTGAGCCCCTGATGTCTGATTCTGACTCCGGTCAAAGAGCTGCGGCCAACCCCCCGTGGGGCCACAGAACTGAATTTGACTCGGGAGCCCACCGACACCGGAACCACAGCGTGAGCGGTCCGTGCAGGATCGCGGCTGTCATCGCATCAACAATTCAATTCCTGCGTGGATTGTTGGCTTCGACAGTGAGAAGGAAACGAAGTCACAGGACTGCTTTGTGGTCTGGGAGGTACGAGGGCGCCAACTCACCTGAGAGAAACTCCTCAGCTGCGTCAGGTTTTCCACTAAAGAATTTTACTAATCTTTAGTGGATTAAAGATCTCACTCTAGTCTGGCCTTCATCTCAGCCAGACTCCCAATAGTTTCAGTTTTGGTTTATTGTTTTCAAGTTTAGTGGACTAGTAGGAGGCGGGCCTACTTCCAGTCATACTCATGTTTATGGGTTGTTTTCCTCAGGTGAGAGCAACCGGCGCCCACCGGACGCGGTGCTCTGAGAACTACCGCGAACACGTGCGGTGATTCTGCTGTTGGTTCTTCTTGCGTGAATGATTGATTACGGAAGTGCAGGTCAGGTGTGGACGTCATCGGTGTGACGGAAGTTCTGTCAGCGCGGGTTCCTCCATTTGTTCCTGATGATGATGACAGGTTGATAAATGCAGCATTCGTGGTCGTTTTTTGTTTTTTTGGAAAAAGTTACATTTTCAAATTTTACATTGTTTTATTGTTACATTCAGAATGTAGAAAGTTTCGATACATCACCTTTGTCTTTTGCAGATAATAACGTCATCTGCCAAGTCAGTTATTAAAATATCAGCATATCTGATGGTGCTGGATAATCCAACATGTCAGGTGTTGCAATAAATGGTCCCTGGACCCCCCCCCCCCCCCCCTCCCCCGGCCCATCAAGTCCATCAGAACAGAAAGTTGCTAAAACTTCACATCCTGCACAGGTCCATTTTTCTAATTATTCTCTTTAAAAAAAACAACAAGTCTTAATGCTCCCGTAACAACACTGCAAATGTATTTGTTTTCAAATACTACGTGTATTGCAGTAATGTCCATGTGATGAATGCAAAAGAAATGGTGGTGGTTCCCTTTTTCCGAGCAGCCATTTTTGCGGTGGAAGCAGGTGTACTTCGTCAAAGTGACCGTCCCAGCGGTCCCAGGGAGGCACGAGCAGCACTGCTAGCAGAACAATAACATGAAGCTGTTAACAGACACATATGAAAGACGCGTGTGTGTGTGTGTGTGTGTGTTTGTGTCTCCAGCTGGTGCGTGTGTGTGCGGGATGTTCACAGTGGCAGCGAGAGATCCTGAAACACCAGCGGTGGCCCACTACCACCATCAACTGGGACAACTGTTCCCCTCCTTCCTGGAGAACCAACCACTGGGAACTAGCCAAGGTAACCCCACTCCCCCCACACCCCCATGCCGCATTAGAGAGCTAAGACCCAGCTGACCGCTAGTTAGCTTAGCACAATGAACAGCAGTGGATGGGAAGTGTAAGCAGACCTCCCTCAAGAGTCATCAAATAGACTGATTCAGGATCTGCTGAAACACCCCTCCTCATCCTCTCTGAAAGGTGGACCAGGTTTAGCAGCAGCGGTCGCTCTTCGACTGCAAATGTCAACAAAGCAGTTGGTTAAAGTTACAGTGGCGCTTGTTGAGGTGCTGCATCAAATCACTACGCCAGCCAGGAAAGTAGTTCTGATCTTGATCCTGCACAGCTTCGTATTTTAAATTTGTTCCACCTCAGTTGTTTTAATGCAGGGGAAGAACGATGGAATGTTTATTTGATGACTTTTGACAGAGATATGCTAACACTTCCCACCCACTGCCATTAGTTGTGCTAAGCTAACTAGCGCTCAGCTGGTCTCAGAGCTCCCCAACATCTCATCTGACTCTGGGGGGCAAATACAGGTGTTACCCAAAAGGTTGGTGTGTGACATCATAGGAGCACACCTGGTTACTGTTTGCCCAGATGTCAAGACACTGAAGAGTTGGAAGTATTCAGAACAGCTCTTTTGTTGCACTTGTGTTTTTTTTTTTTTTTTTTTAGCGCGGATTCAGGCTCAGTGCAGACTAGAGGACGGAGGGGTTGTTCTGGTTTTAAACCCTGCTGATATCAAACGCCTGCCCTGAGGCTCGTTGTTGGACCGCAGATGTGCGTCTGCTGGAAGAAGTGAACCAGTCAAATCTGCATGATGTCACTTATTGGTAGAAGATGGGACTGCAAGGAGAGAGACTCCAGGGAGCAGACATGATGAACTCACTTGAGTTGAATGGATGTCTCTCCCTCTCCCTCTCCATCTCTCTCTCCCTCTCTCTCTCCCTCTCCCTCTCTCTCTCTCTCTCACTCACTCACTCTCTCTGTAGGCTTATATGCCACGCGGTCAGGGGAAAGTGAAGGCAGACAAGTTCGACGCCTCTGCTCTACTTAACCTCATCAACCACTGTGATTGTTTCTCGTTTGTGGAGCCCAAACCTGTCATGGAGGTAAACACGCCGACACGCCGCGTGAGAGCAGTTGATACGCACGGTTCCGCTCAATGAACCTACCAGCGTCTGCTGTCGTTGAGCACAACAAGTCAGGGAAGTAAACAAGAACAATAATAATAATGATAATAATAAAAATGTTATGAAAGACTTGGTACAGAAGGATGATTTGAGAAGGACCTGTAGGAAAAGATGAAACTATGATTACATGAAGGTTAGTAATCAGATTACTTTCTGTAAGTAAGACTGCGAGTGATGGTGAGTCAGAACAACCAGCAAAGGGAAACTGAACATTTGGTTGGTTTTCAACCCGGTCGAGCCTCTTATGGACTGGAGTTAACGACACCAGCCAAGCGACCGAAGCAGGAATTTATTATTCTGATGATGAACATGTTGGGGAAAAAACACAGCCTTGAAAACCACATAGAAAAGCATTTTCTTTTACAATATGAATTCTATGAAGAACGAAACTGAAAGGCTTCAGGACTCCACAAATGTTCCAGTGCAGGAATGACCAGACCTGTGGGTTCACCACCCATCCTAAACGTACCTTCGAATTATTCTGAGGTCTGAATGCAAAAAAAATTAAACAGGTAAATAAAAGGGTTTGCATTTCACCTTCACCTTTGACCTTCAGCCTCTCAGAGGATTTCCTGGATTCAGAGCAAGGACCAGCGGCGTCATTCCGTCACCGCCCCCTCACTCTAGTCTGGCCTTCATCTCAGCCAGACTCCCAATAGTTTCAGTTTTGGTTTATTGTTTTCAAGTTTAGTGGACTAGTAGGAGGCGGGCCTACTTCCAGTCATACTCATGTTTACATGCTGCAGAGCAACGCCCAACAAATGTGAAGACACGCCCACATTACATCCCTACGCCACAGAGAAACCTTTGCTGTCCTGTTTATTCATTTTTGAGTGTTTTCTAGCCATCTATGCTGAAACAGAGCTCAGAGGTGAGATGCTAACCCTCCCCCCTGAGCTCAGAGGTGAGATGCTAACCCTCCCCCCTGAGCTCAGAGGTGAGATGCTAACCCTCCCCCCTGAGCTCTGAGGTGAGATGCTAACCCTCACTGGAGGCTGGACAAAGCGCTGATGCAAAAGCAGTCATCAGCGGCAGTCAGGAATAAATGCTCCTACATGTTGGTCTTAGGCTTCAGAAAACATTAAGACAGGGAAGAAAAAGCTTTTCCACTCAGTGAATTACTTAAAGTCTTTCTCCAATGTGTGTGTGTGTGTGTGTGTGTGTGTGTGTGTGTGTGTGTTTCTAGATGATCAAATCCAGGAACAAGTTGATGCATTCTTCTCAGTTCAATGTGAGCGATGAGTGGATGAGAAACTTCCGCACGACTCTGAACAACTTTGTGAAACTTTTCAGCCAAGTAACCGAGATGACGACAGCTCAGTATCAGATAATCCAGGTGTGTGTGTGTGTGTGTGTGTGCGTGTGTATGTGTGTGTGAGCGCCTCTGCTGTGATGTGATCAGTCACACCTCTCGTGTGTGTGTTTCCCTCCAGATGCTGACTGTGGATTTGTCCATCCGTGTCTCTGGGTGGGACCAGAGGGATTGCGCCTACGCTGCTGAGATTCCACTGCCCTCTGAAGACATGCAGGAGACCAGCGTCGAGTTAATCAGCCAATGGGAGGCTGAGTTGTTAGAAGAGAGCCTGACAGGGTTGTTGCATGCTGCTGCTGCTGAAGATGACACAGTTACAATGGTACGAAAAATTAGTTCAGCTGTCATCTAATCAGATACAATTCGAGTTTAGTTTAAGTCAAGACCTCAGAGTCGAGCGGGGCTCCAGTCACTCTTCCACGTCGATTGCTGGAGGATCTCTCGTCTTTATTCTTCTTCAAAAACAAGTCACATCTTTCTTCCTTTATGCAAACATGCTTTTTTACCCCCTTAAACAAAACTCGTCTCTCTTTTCGTACCTCTTTTAGCTCATTTAGCTCAGTCAAGGCTGCTGTTAGCTTGTTCAGGCTAAACTGACCCCCCTTCCATGTGATGCCTATCGATCACCATCAAGAAAAGAAAGAGTTGCACACTCCAGGCTCCAGATGCGTCATTTTGAATCTGCTGCTCTTTCTTTTCTTGATATTGGTCGTTCCAGTGTGAAGCTCCTCACCAGATACCTTGGTGTGCGTAACTCCTTTATTTCGCCACCTTCAGCGTCAGAAACAATCACATCTGTCCGTCCAGTGGCCTAATAAACATCTGGGTTCAGAATAGACATGATCAGTTGAGGCCGCTGCAGCAGAAGAGGACCAGCCTTCTTGTACACGTAACCTCAAGAAGCTCTCTTTCCTCCACAGGAGGCAGAGCAGTTGGTGAGGCTGCGTGACTTCCTGCAGGCCAACCCAGACCTGGCTGAGAGGTTTCCTGCAGAGCTGCAAGCCCTCACTGCGCTCCAGGCCAGAGGAGAGGCCTGTTGATCAGCTGGATGAAGAGACTGGAAACACCTTCCATTTTAGACAGAGGATGGTTGTTGGCAGGCTGTGTGTGCATGGACGGACAGGAACCAAGTATTTTTTTGAACGTATTTGTTGTAAAAAGAAAAATATTTTGAATTCCACAAACTTTTTCTTTGTTAATAGTCTTAAGTTTTATATGAATAATGAAAAGAAATGTGCCCAACCACAAATAATTCAGTTCAATGACTTTGTTGTTGTTGCACAGCTGGAAAACAAACTTTGGTGTCTACAGTGGTACATTCAAAAACATGACGATCTTTAAAGATACTTAAAATAACTGTAAAAAAAAACAAAAAACAAATCATGAAGAAAATAAAATGAGTGTTTAAATACAGCAGATTAGATTATTATTGCCCATCCCTGCACATTTTGAGGACGTTATTGCACATAAAGGACATTCACCCGGTGTCTGTAGCAGTGTTACAGCACCGATGTATCGCTACAGTAGCCAGGAGAGTTTAGGCCTCCTCCACAGATGGCGCTATCACCAGAAGCTAGGCTAGCTCTGCAAACATTAATGCTACCTCTGTCAGACACATGCTGGAAGCCCTGCACCAGATGGTTCTGACCCACCAACAGTTTCCGCTGTGCTACAGGTTGCATAGCCCTGTTAAAGGTCTCTGTTCGTTCCATTCGTCTGCCTGAAAACTGAGCTCTTCCCTGTCGTAGAAGGGTGTGATGTCATCAGGTTATGTGTGAGAGACGGATAAGAGATCTTTCATATTCAGAGTCATCAGTCCAGAGCCTCAGTCCTGACCTCAGTGAAGGAGTTACGGCAGGAGAGCAAGTGAGGTCAGCCAATGAGGAATGAAGAGCTTGTTCTATGTTTGTTCTGCCTCTTAAAGAAGTAAACAAATGAGAGCATTTACAATCAGAGAACTCTAGTTTCTAGTTTCTCAAATGCCGGCAAATGAAACATGATGACACCTTTTTGCTTTTTCCTTGGTGGGCTTGATATGATCTTTTAATTATGATCTATTCATCTCTCCTGAAATGTCTGACAGAACCGATCTGACCAGAGGTTCTCCAGCATCTCCGTACTCTCGTATACCACAGCAGGATACTCTCTACACCAAGGGTGCCCAGCACATCAATGGTGATCTACAGGTCGATCGCAAAGGCAGTGTGGGTAGATCGCAGGGCATCAAAAAAATGGACGTCAGCCTATCATCCATCCTCACTCTGTAATTTGTCACTTGATTGACATCCAGGGCAGCCAGTCTGACATCTGACCTTTTCTGACACACGGGTCACCAGGCATACGTGTACAACCATGTGTGACAGACCCGAGCGGCCTCCCAGGAAGGTCTATTTCATCACTCCTTGCCACCTGGAAAGGAGCTTGTTCTCCGAGATGGGCAGAACTTTCTGCCCTGGCTGTAGATTCTGTTGCCCGGCGGCCTTGTTGTACCAGGCCTTCTGCTCAAGGTTAGCCTGCACTCCTCCCTCTTGTCCCTCATCTGAAGGACATGGGCCAGGATGCTGCAGGTCTGAGGTGTGCCAGGTCCCTCCCAGCCCTCCCTCAAAACATCCAGAGGGCCCCTCACCTTTCTCCCATACAGAAGTTCTAAAGTTGAGAAGCCAGTTGAGACCTCACAGTAGGCAAAAAGCAAATAGGGCCGCCAGCGGTCCCAGTCCTTACCATTGGCTACCACAAACTTCCTCAACATGCCCCTAGTGTAGCGCCCCACAAGCCCGTCGGTCTGGGTGGTAAGGAGTGGTCCGGATGCTCTCAATGCCCCACAGACTATAAACCTGTGTTTGACAGGAACGCTGTTCTCTGATCAGTGAGGACTTCCTGAGGGATGCCTACCCTAGAGAATAGCTGCAACAAGGCCTTCGCTATGGGGTGAGCAGACATCTTGTGCAGAAGGAATGTTTTGGGATAGCGGGTAGCATAGTCACAAATGACTAGGATGTACCTACAACCTGATTATGTCCTCTCAAGGGGTCCCACTATGTCCATCGCCATGCAGCTGAGGGGGTTTCTCTGATGGGCAAGGGCTGTAAGGGATGAGGGCTGGTCTTACAGCTGCTAGTCACCTGACACACTGGACATGTCCTGCAGTATTCCTGCACTTTAGTGTAGAGCCCTGGCCAATACAACCTGGCAGCAAAGCTCTCGGAGTCACTCAGGTGTCCAAGGAATCTTATGCCCCATTGCTAGCACCTGCTCTCTGAGTGACTTTGGCACTACCAGCTGTTCTGGCCTACCCTCTCCTGGCTGGGGGTATAGCAGACTATCCCTAACCACTAAACTCTCTCCAGATAACTATGCGGAAACTTCAGTGGGGACCTCCTCAACTTGGGTGACCCTGTCAAAAGCTTTCTGCAAAATGGGGTCCTCCCTCTGCAGCTGCCAAAAGTTATCAGGGGCCTCATCTGACCGGTCGTCTGGCGCCGCTGGTTGTATCTCTCCCTCTCTTTCAATAGTGCCCACCAGCCTAGCCTGCCTATTCTGTCTGTGGGATTTTTTTACCTCCCTTACTAGCTGGGGAGGGGATATACTACTACTACATTATGGATGCTGATGTACTTCCTTACTACGTGTACATGAGGAACAGGCAGTATTCTTTTTAGCCTGATTCACCCATGTGATTGCAGTCAATATTCAGTTTTGCTCTCAGGCAAATTCTTGACATCAGATTTTTGGAACAACTTTGAGGTCTGTGCTTTCTTCACTTCCAGCGTGGGTGGGACACAGTGGTGAATTTAGCACTCTGCTCACAGGAAGATTAGACCCTTGTTCCCTGCTGGAATGAGGACTCAGCTGAACTCTGGGCTCATTTTTTTTGGACCATTTTTGAGGTTAAGAGAGTTAAATTGTAACATGAACTCTCGATTAGACGAAACTGTTTAGGGGCAGCACAAAGGTAATACAGCAGTTGTCACAAAAGCAGGCGATTCATGTCCAAGAACGCTGACATAGACAGGAAGTAAACCTTCCCAAAAACTACAATAACAGAGGAACACTGCAAGATTAGAGGCGCTGCACAGTGACAGATGACCTTTGACTTCTCAGAGGAGAGGAGAGATGAGACAAGTCACGTGGGAGGTTCATGGCCGACTAACTTATCCACCTACGTTATTTATTAATTGATATTTCAAGTAAGCACAGAGAAGACATGGTGAGTCAGAAGTTAGGGTCAAGGTGAGGTCACCACTTAGATACACTGAGGCAGAACAATAAGGGGGTATTGAGCAGTGTTGTTTTTGGCAGGCATTTTAGATTTAGTCTTCGTCTCAGTCTTTTGGACAAAATGCTTCTTAGTTTTAGTCACGTTAGTCATTTCTATCCTTGATAGTTTTAGTCTAGTTTTAGTCGACGAAAACTTAAAAAGGTTTTAGTCAAATATCAAAGATCCCTCTAAATAAAGATATGTGTGTGTACTTAAGAGGCCACTACAGTGTTAGAATGAAGCACTGAAACTGATCCACCTTCAAAGGGGAGTTTTTCCCCTCTTTTTCTTTCTCTTCCTTTTACTTTTATTATTTTGTTGCAGAAGCAGACAACACACCGGCACACAATAGGAGTATTGCATCACAATAAAACAGGATTAGACAAAAAATAAAAGCACACTTGACTTCCATGTGAAGTAGGATGGGAACACAAAGTGCAATTCTACTAGAATATGAGGGTGGAGCAGCAATCTTCTCTTTTCACAGCAAACAAGTTTCACAACCACAAGTCAAGTTCTAGAGACATTAAATCTCAACACGGCCATGAATGGCTTTACAAACATGTACGCATCAAAACAAAGTTTCCTGCTCTGCATATATAAAACAACTATTTATGGCAACCAAACAGAGGCAACATGGAAGCACGGTAGGACCTGTACTGTTTCACTAGTCAAGCAACAACTTGCCGTTAGGTAGCCTACCGGTTCAACTTGAGCGCTTCTCTCTAAAATGACTCTGGCTCTGCTACGATGGCCACGACTGAGGTCACCTGTAACGCTGAAGACTCTCAGCAAATGTTTGTCGTATTTTTTCCTGAGAGTTTGAAGCCACAACATGAGGAAGCTGTGGTGGCTCCGTCATCTGACTCGTCTCCTCGGGCCGTACAAGGCATTCTGTTTTATTGTCCCTTGGACTGCATCTGAAGTTCGACCATAAATCATCCCTCTTTTCACGACCACCCGCTGCAGACAGGCCCAGACTGTCTGTGTGTGTGTGTGTGTGTGTGTGTGAGGGCCCAAGAGAGGCTTTTAGTGCGTGTGTACTGATGATGGGGGCGTGACCATGAGGACCAACAGCTACAGCTGGCTCCGTGTTGATGTTTGAGCTCTTGATTGACATTGCACGCATGTTATACTTGGCGGGAAAAAAACCCCGCATGTTTTGAAAGTTTGATCATCCACCCAGTTACACTTTAGTCTCGTCTCGTTCTCGTCAGACGAAAATGTTTACAATGTCGTCACGTTAGTCTTTACAGGGCGATGGTGACATTCGTCTTAGTCTCATTTTCGTCATGGGAAAAAGGGTCCGATGTCGTCATTTTCGTGTTTGTCTAGCGTGACGAAAACAACACTGACAGTTTGCTGTGGCTTTTGATAGATGCACATGGAGGCACCTGACGGGCTGTCTGAGCCGCAACCTAACACATAAAATACAACCACAATGATGTCAACAACAAATTACCACAGCAGCAGATGGTGTTGATACTCATACGTTCAAGATGCGCCTGCTGCTTCCGGGTCACTGAAGCCAGAACTCTGTTCCTCCCCTGAACATGTTGAGACGGTGAGATGAGGAGGGTCGTCCCTTCTCCCTTAGCGGTCGCCTTCTCCTCAGACTTCCAAACTCACAGCAGGGAGGGAGGAGAGAGGATAAGAGTCTCGGGGTGGGGAGGATGCGTCAGAGTGCGTTATCACTGAATGCTTGAGCTCCTGCACCGTCATGTCAGCGTCTGGGTTACTTCATTCATGTGTGAGCGCCATCAAGGGGCGCTCCAGTAAAAACCCTAATGAGACATTCACAGAAGGGAACTGTGTGTGTGTGTGTGTGTGTGTGTGTGTGTGTGTGTGGTGTTTCATTCCACCTGAACTTCCTTTGTGATTGTCTGTTTCGTCTCAGGTGTGAATATTTGAACAAGCTCCAAGCTCCTCTGGAGTTTTCAACTGTGTTCTCATGTTTGCACCGAACCAAACCACAGTGGTTCGATGTCCTGCTTTCATGGCGTTCATGTAAAACTGGCTGTTCCAGGGGCTGCTCTCTGAGGTCACTGAAGCACGCTCATCCAGCAGCTGAAGGCCAACGCACTGTTTGTCTGCATCATGATAGTGAAGACAAGCCAAGAGCGTTCAGTTTAGGTGACACGCACTTTCTGCAGAGAGGAAATCCAAACATCGACATATGCAGAGTGGCAGCCAAGAGTGGGCGAGCAATGAGTTACATGGAACCCATGTTCTAGTTCTTGTTCCAGGCAGAAAAAAACAGGCAGAACACACGGAACAGCGTGTTTCCACTGCTGAACAGATCAAGTGCCACAGCGGTTTGTGAGAACTGCAACTGCGTCACTGAAAAGTGTGAAAACCAGAAAGGCTTTTCCTGCTTCATTGTTTTTCACACGTGCTGCCTGCTGCTTCAGTCTGCTGCAGCTGCTCCTCCGAGGCAGCATGGAGACGGAGGGCGAGCAGGTCCAGAAGATTTACTACGGGAGGCTCAGCAGCGAGGCCACCGAGAGGCTGCTGGGCCGGTTCGGACAGGACGGCAGCTTCATGCTGAGGGACAGCGGCACTGTGCAGGGGGCCTTCTGCCTGTGTGTGAGGTGAGCTGGGAGCAGGGTCGCGCACCGAGGGCCGTTTCTAACTTCAGTTACAGCGAGTTTGTTGGATCGTTCTTCTTTAGTACAGATTCAGATTCAGATTCAGATTCAGATGACTTTATTTATCCCCGAGGGGCAATTAAAGTACGGTACAACTGAGCAGCATGACATTAAAAAACAATAGAAGAAGAAGAAGAAAAAAAAAAAAACAGGGACATGACAGTGGGAATAAATAAGAGAATAAAAATAAGATTAAAGATAAAAATACAATAAATATACTACATACAGTATGTACACAATGTAAAATGAAGAGTAAGGTGACTGGAGTGGGTGAATAAAGTGAACTCTCAGTTCTGCAGGCCACACAGCGGAGGCGTCGCCCAGAGGGGAGCCATTCAAATGCAGAGTGGAGTATGTGTGAGGGGTCTCTGATGATCTTGGCTGCCTGTCTCAGGGCCTGTTGGCTGTAAACGTGTGAACGTGTGTACGAAACTGCATTTTAATCTCATCTAACTTTTGGCTGCAAGACATTTTCCAGCTTCTGTGGCATCTCACCTGCGACTTTGAGAGGGAATTTGAAGAAGCAGCAATGCTTCAGCACTTTATTTTCTCAAACTGTATTCAACATTTATTTTATATCTAAAAAAAAAGGGAAGTAGGTGATCTGATACAAAAGTTTTCATATCTGGTTTCTGTTTATCTCAAATGCAATTTTTAAGTTTCTTTTACAAGGAACCCGTGTTTGTCTCTTCAAAAGTCAACCACTATGAGGGACAAATGATACCAGCAGGAGTCACAAAAAAATTAAGAAAAATGATGAAAGGTGAAAGTATTTGAGAGGTAACAGGACATGAGGAGATCAAACCCAAGCGCAGTCACGCGCTGACGACTCCACATCAGAAACAAAGAGATGCCGCGAGTCCAATTTCAACAAAATAGAGAATATAAACACAGAAGCTTGATGGACGAGCAAATATACAACAAATAAACCCTCATCGACGTAAAACTGGGAGGAGATTAAGTTCAAATTTCACTGAATTTATTTTCAAATATAATAAAAGATCTTTCATGAGAAGTTTCACTGCTTTGAAGATTTCTGAGCAGTTGAGGACTGTTGATGCTCAGCCTGTCGTTCACCGTGGCTGAAACGCCACACGTGTTTGTTTCTAATCATTCGTCAAACATCTGGTGAATTACAGGAAATCCCCGTACGTGCACACCTACAGGCTCGTTCACGCCACGGCCGGCTGGTCCCTTCAGGTGGGCAAGGAGCTGCATGGGGTTGAACCCACGGTCACACGCACACACACACGCACACACACACGCACACACACGCACACGCACGCCTTTAAAAACACTCCACCGCCCTGCCAAAGCACTCGCCACTGAATGACAACACATTGTTGGGTCAGTTTGACTTGTGTCAGCCCAAATCTCAGCACAGGTCATCTCAGTTCAGAGAGCAGCTCTGAGTTACTTCAGGAGACTCTGGGCTTCCAGTTTCACTAAACTGCCTCCCATGGCAACCTGCTGGCCGGCCAGCTTCCTTCCTCTGAGTCGCTCCTCCTCTTCACCTGGAGCCTGAAGACCGACGGCAGCACCAAACACGGCTCGTCCTTTTCATGAAGAGCTCATTGACAAAGAAGCATAAATAATTTACAGAAATCTCTGTGAGGGAGGAGTGTTAGACCCTGAGAAAAGGCTTTTTTTCACGACCTGATGATTTGTCCAGGAGTTTCAGTTTTTCTGCACAATCTAGATGCTAGATTCTAGTCCTAAGGATCCGGAAGGAACGGTGGTCATTTAGGAAGATTTCTGACTGACTTACAACCAAGTGCCAAGTTCTGCCTAAGATGGACAGGTGCCCGTTGCTGAGCGAACACGAGCAACAGCACACATGGCATTAATCTGAAAAGCTTATCTCTTATATAGGCCCTCATGTCCTGGGGGGTGTCTGGGTCTGGAGATGTCCCCCCAGACATGCCCACTGGGCCACCCACTGCTCTGACTGAGGGCCATTTTTCTACCTGTGTAAGAGGTTCTGGTGCTGGACTGCCACCTGTCCCGCGGGCTTCTGCCTTTTATCTATTCAGTCTATTGGAAGTTGAATTTGACCCAGAAAAACTGTCCAAGTGTGTGTCTGGTCCTCCAGCTGCCTCTAAGGTTCTGGGTTCTAGGTGCCATGTTGTCAGCTGATGGCAGCAGGAGAAGAAGTTTCTCTCTAATCAGGAGAATTTTGTCAATAAAGAAGTCCATGAACTCTTTGCTGCTCAGGGAAACAGGACTACTTGGTTCAGTAGAGCTGTGGCTCTCTGTCAGTCTGGCTCCAGGACTGAAGAGGAACCAGGGTTGTTCTTGTGTTCCTCTATTAGTGCTGAGTAGTAGGCTGCTCTGGTTCTACCAAGGGCTTTCTTCTAGGTTCTAAGGCCATCTTGCCACACTACATGTGACTCCTCCAGTTTGGAGCAGCTCCATCTTCTCTCCAGTTTCTGGATTCTTGTTGAAGCTGTCAGGTTCCAGAACCGTACCAAGGTGCTTGTTTCCTTGGATTCATAGTTTTCTGTTTTAGAGTCCAGAGTTGTTGCTAAGGTGCTGCTGCTCTATGATAAAATGATCAGTTTGGGAGGGACTAAGGTGGACAACAGCGTCCTCTGTTACAGTGGGACACGACACTGAATTTAGCACCAATGGAACCACTTCCTTAAATCCAGCTGTGGCCTGATCAGACAAACATCTGGAAACTACAGTTTTCCTGAGTGGAGTGTAGTTGATCAGTACAAATTCCAAAGTGATTGATTGGTGGTCTGATAAAAGCGTTCTGTGGAAACACAACCAGATGTTCAGCTTCAGTTCCACATGTTAGGAAGAGGTGGAGGTGTGGTTGTGACAGTGAGGGGGTTCATGGACAGACTGATGGACACCAGTTGAGTCTAGAAGAGAGAGAAATGCAGTACCAGACTGTCTAAAGCTTGACTGAAACAAGGAGAGCATCTCTTAGTTTGTTAGCTTGCAAGTGTGCCTGCATGCTAACTGCAACTCCTCATGCAACCACAGATAGACACCTGTTTAGAGGTGTGTGAGCCCCGCTGACTGCACGAATGGTTGTCTATTCATCTGTTGTGATAATCCCTGGTCCCAACAAGTCAAGCTAAACCCAAGTCCAAGCCATGAAACCACCAAGCCTGTCAAACCAAATGTTAACGCTCAAACAATCTTTTGATGGGGTTTGAGTGACAGCTGAGGTCTCCTCCTCAGAGGTTTCTGAAATTAGTCCTCACAAAAGATAGATGCACACACACACACACACACACACACACACACACACACACACATATACACACAAACACACAGAGTTTTGTCTCTGTCTCGACTAGTAACTGAGACAATCTTTGCTGGGATTTGATGCCGTATTAATAAAACCAACTTGACTACATTAAACACACTCTCACACACACACACATACACACACACACACACCCCAGTGTCATTGGTGGTCTGTGCTGTGGTTGTCAGGGTGATTCAGGAATCAGACTACAGACTTTCAGGACGCTGGCAGCAATGATAGAGAGCTTCCAGGGGGGCACAGCACTGAGCGCCGGCGTGGTTCCCCTTGGTGACCCACTGGACAAAACACAGCTGCAAAACAGTTTGGGAGCAGGTACGACCCCACACACCTGCGCTGCTCTACTCTGGACCTGCCCTTTCTCCTTTGGCACGCAGGAGCATTTTGAGTGTTTTTGAGCTCGTAGTTGAAATGGTCTCTTCCACAGAGTTGGACTACATAGAAATGTGTGGCAGCAGCGACTTCGACTCCGCAGGACAACGCCGTTGACGAGGAGGACCAACACACAACAAAACCTCCAAAATGTGGTGGTCGCCTACGAAGGATCCATCACCAGCAGTCATGGCAGGGTTATTTACATTTGTCAAGATTAGATTCAAGTTTGACTCAGTTACAAGACCTAAGTCATGTGTTAGACAGGAAGGAGGGGACGGGTGGAAGGGACAGGCGGGAGGGGACGGGGGGAGGGGCCAGGTGGCAACTAATAAAGCTGTTAAACTACAACCTATCAGACCAGATTATTCCTGTTCAATTCTGTGACCAAACTTTAAAGTCTTGATGAAAATCACTAACAGTTTTGTGAGCTAATTATCTTTCAATCAACAAAAATATATTCTTTGTCTAAACTTTTGTTTTTCATTTCATTCATTTCACTTTTGTTTTTCATTTCACTGAATTTTGGAAGTTTTTATGAATTATCTGAACAAAAGACAATTAGTCAGCACTGATCAGAAGAGTCCATCATCCGTGTCCTGCTCGTGCTCCTGGAACCTGTTTTGACCCAAGAAATCACAACTTTGTCTCCCCAGCATTTAATTCAAGATGCTGGGATGCAATCCAGTCTCAAGGCCTTTGGGACTGGACAGCCGTTTGTCCTCAGCAATGAAGCTCAGGGTTCTGTCCTGAATGTTGAGACAGAACAAATCTATGTCTATTACCCTTTCACACTGAAGAACGCGTGTCAGCGCAGGTTTTTGGACCCGTGTTTGCTCGGCTTCAGGGCTCATTCAAGCTTCCAGCAGACCCGGGTCTGAACCCCCCCTGTGAGGCTGCGTGCCTGTGTTTTTCTCTCTCGTATGTCATCGCGCTGACACGTCATCATTACACATGAACGTGCGCCGGAACACTGAGAGGTGAACAAACGACAACGTGGACGTCACCGAGTCGAACGTTAGCGTTGTCGTAGCGTGCATTGCAATGTTGTCTTTTGCAAAGCAGACAAACTCGGCGCAGATGGAAAATGTCCGCGCACTAAAGCAGGAGGAGGATGGAGCTTTTGGTTCGTCTGGAAGGAGCTGAAGAAGCTACAGGTGAAGCCTGACAGGCGGCACAGAGACAAGATCACAGGTCGCATGAAACCTGACACGACGGTTGGTTTTTTCCCACTGCAGGTGAGCCGAGCCGCTAAACACCCGGGTCACTTGGCGAGTCGGTCGACGCGGGTCCACCCTTTCAGAGTGCCCAAAAACCTGTGTTGACCTACATTTTTGGTGCAGTGTGAAAGGGGCTAACACACCCTTGTTGGTGGTTTAGCTCACCTCAGCTCAGCTAGCAGCAGCACCTGTGCTCATGCATCACACAGTAGTTGTTGTTATTCTTGCAATCTTCAGAATTTTCAACAGTTTAAAAACCTTTTTCTTTTTTTAACATATTGGCTTCATTTTTTTTCCTGAAAACGCAAAACACAAAACTTCTCCTTCTCATGGAACTTATAACACTCATCAGCTGGGCACATCTGGACCGGAGCAGAAAGACTAAATGAGACAAGGCTCAGCCAAAAGGCCCGAGAGCAGGCACAGGTGGTAGTAAAAGCAACCCTGAAATATTTAAATATACGAGCTCACAGTTAATGATTAAGACAAGACAACTGTAATTAAAAATAGCACATAATGACAGATCACATAGAGATATACAGGAAACTTACCTGGCCTCACCATCAGGTGTGTTGGACATGGCCTCGGAGGCAGGAGACGGTCACTCTTTATTCCTGGACACGCGTTTATGTCAGCTAGAGTTTACACACCTGCTGTCCCATGGGAGGAAACCCCGCCTGCTGCATGGAAACTTCATAAAACACCAGTAAACCAGTGAGATGATGACACCCGGCTCCACGGAGTTCCATTTGGATCCATGCGCTGCATCCGAATTGCCAAGCAGGTCTGATTGTAGGTCTCGGAGCAGGTCGTAGGCTGTCCCAAACCACAACTGGCGCGAGTAGCGACCTACTTCGCAACCTAAATTCCAGCCTAAACACACCCACATTGTAGGTCGGTTCAGGTGCATCCTACGGAGCAACCTATGACCCACAATGCACCGCGGACTTCTTCTTTGTCCCCTAAAAACTTGTGGACCCGCAAGCCAAGTTTGTGCCACCAACAGTCTCCCATTCTGATGCAACACCAACATTTATAGTCCTTGTTGATGACTAAAGGCATGTTCACACCAAACGTGACGCGTGTGAACACACCTTTACAGGTGCGTTAATGTGCTTAATAATAGAGAATGAATGAAAGGTGCTCAGAGTGGAGTGCAGTACGACAGTCAGGCCAGCAGGTGGGGCTTACGTTACTGCTGTCTACCTGATCGTGGTATCTGTGCTCTGCCAGCAGAGGTCGTGCTTCACCACCAATCTTCTAGGGTGTCTGAATGGTGCCGTCGTGTTTAGGTTGTAGCGGTAGGACGTAGCAGTAGGACGTAGGTTGGCACTTGGCAATTCGGACGCAGCCTTTGTCTCCTGTTCTGCACTCGGCAGAGCGCAAGGCAGCAGCTGGACTTGAGACCTGCAAGTGCCTCCGTGCAGGCTCAGTCTCTCCTCCCCCGTGGGCTCCTCCTGCTGGTGCTGCGTGACGCGACACGATCTTAACTAAAGTAACGAGGGGAGTGTAGAGGTGGGGGCGAGTAAAAGTAGCGTTCTGTCTTCACCCTCATACTCAAGTAAACGTGAAAAGAACCTTCCATTAAACCCACCCTTAAAAGTTACCAAAGTAACTGTAGTGGAGTAGCTCAGACTGGCACCTGGCAGAGTCCTCCTGGCCGCAGGGTGGCGTGTGTTCGGCACGTGTAGGAACTGAAGTTCCACATTGGTGTCGTCTTTCGCTCATAAAACCTAAACGCAGCTCAACCCAAAACTTTGAGTGTAACTTTTAACTCCAGAACTTTTAAAAGCGCAAATACTTTACCCCCCCCCCCATGTGTTTCTACAGATCCACCAGAGCTCCAACCACTGTCTGCATCGTCGTCCCCCCCCTCCCCCCTTTTATCCCCTACTATTACACCGGCCTGCGCTCCCCTTCCATGAACCAGTCCACCATCCAGTCCCCCATCAAGCTGGCTTGCTCTCCCTGCCTCCCCTTCCATGAACCAGTCTACCATCCAGTCCGCCATCAAGCTGGCTTGCTCTCCCTGCCTCCCCTCCCATGAACCAGTCTACCATCCAGTCCCCCATCAAGCTGGCTTGCTCTCCCTGCCTCCCCTCCCATGAACCAGTCTACCATCCAGTCCCCCATCAAGCTGGCTTGCTCTCCCTGCCTCCCCTTCCATGAACCAGTCCACCATCCAGTCCCCCATCAAGCTGGCTTGCTCTCCCTGCCTCCCCTCCCATGAACCAGTCTACCATCCAGTCCCCCATCAAGCTGGCTTGCTCTCCCTGCCTCCCCTCCCATGAACCAGTCTACCATCCAGTCCCCCATCAAGCTGGCTTGCTCTCCCTGCCTCCCCTTCCAGAAGCTTCAATCTTCAACTGTTATTAACATTTCCATGTTTCCTCCATTCTGCATTGTAAACTGTTTTCTTGTCTGTAACAACATCTCCTGTACGTCTGTCCCTCCTGGTGAGGGATCCTCCTCCCCTCCTCACCCTGAGGTTTCTCCCATTTTTCCCTGTTAAAGGTTTTCTATGGAGTTTCTCCTCAGTGGATGTGAGGCTCTGAGGGCAGAGGATGTTGTTATGATGCCATGAAGCCTGGAGACAAACTGGTGGGGAAAACAGGCTACAAAGAAAACTGCCTTGCCTTGCCCCCAAAAAGAAGACTGTCAGGACATATATGAAAGTGCTCTTTGAGAGTACAAATCAGCTTAAACATCTTAGGATGATGCACATTAATTAGTGTTAAATGTCCATAATAATGTGTTTTATTTGTAATTCATAACATTGAACCAAAGCAAAACTTGTGGTCATGGATTACTGTCACACGTTTTAGCCTCACTCACTAAGTGGTTGCTTACTTTTCTCTCTCCACTCCAGCAGAAGCTCATTTATTTATTTGAACTTCCATTTCCATACCACCTGTCTGTGAGGGGTTGTGGGGGTGGAGCCTGTCCCA
Organism: Aulostomus chinensis; assembly: GCF_037954235.1. NCBI lineage: Eukaryota > Metazoa > Chordata > Actinopteri > Syngnathiformes > Aulostomidae > Aulostomus > Aulostomus chinensis. The sequence continues at coordinate 9,036,260 of NC_141324.1, read as the reverse complement.
GCTGACATCGAGTGACAGGCAGGGTTCAGCCTGGGCGGGTGACCAGTCCATCGCAGGGCCAGCAGGAGCAATTAGCGCCTCACTATCTTGGTCAGGGACACTTCTGGTCACCGGGGGAAGTGAGAATCGAACCTAGGATCCTTCGGCCTATGCTGTGTGAGGAAGCTCAGACTCACAGAGACTACCTGACTGCTCGTTAGCTTAGCACAATGAATGCTAATGGTATGGCTATGTTAGCATTCTTCAAAATGCATCGAATAGATGAAGTTCGGGATGTGGTTTGACCAGAAGAAGAGTAAAGCTCATGCACATGTGTTTTACACACCATATGCATGTTGTCAACACACGCTTGCTGCTGATGGCTGGGTGAGTGCTGGTGGTCGCTGGTGAGTGCTGATGGTCACTGGTGAGTGCTGGTGGTCATTGGTGAGTGCTGGTGAGCGCTGGTGAGTGCTGGTGGTCGGTGGTTAGTGCTGGTGGTCACTGGTGAGTGCTGGTGAGCGCTGGTGGTCGCTGGTGAGTGCTGGTGGTCGCTGGTGAGTGCTGGTGGTCACTGGTGAGCGCTGGTGAGTGCTGGTGGTCGCTGGTGAGTGCTGGTGGTCGCTGGTGAGTGCTGGTGGTCACTGGTGAGCGCTGGTGAGTGCTGGTGAGTGCTGGTGGTCACTGGTGAGCGCTGGTGAGTGCTGGTGAGTGCTGGTGGTCACTGGTGAGTGCTGGTGAGTGCTGGTGAGCGCTGGTGAGTGCTGGTGGTCGCTGGTGAGCGCTGGTGAGCGTTGGTGGTCACTGGTGAGTGCTGGTGAGCGCTGGTGAGTGCTGGTGGTCGCTGGTGAGTGCTGGTGGTCGCTGGTGAGTGCTGGTGAGCGCTGGTGATCGCTGGTGAGTGCTGGTGGTCGGTGGTGAGTGATGTTGGTCGCTGGTGGTCGCTGGTGTGCGCTGGTGGTCGCTGGTGAGCGCTGGTGGTCGCTGGTGAGTGCTGGTGGTCACTGGTGAGTGCTGGTGAGCGCTGGTGGTTGCTGGTGAGCGCTGGTGAGTGCTGGTGGTCACTGGTGAGTGCTGGTGAGCGCTGGTGATCGCTGGTGAGTGCTGGTGGTCGGTGGTGAGTGATGTTGGTCGCTGGTGAGCGCTGGTGGTCGCTGGTGAGCGCTGGTGGTCACTGGTGAGTGCTGGTGAGCGCTGGTGGTCGCTGGTGAGTGCTGGTGGTCGCTGGTGAGTGCTGGTGGTCGCTGGTGAGTGCTGGTGAGCGCTGGTGATCGCTGGTGAGTGCTGGTGGTCGGTGGTGAGTGATGTTGGTCGCTGGTAGTCGCTGGTGAGCGCTGGTGAGTGCTGGTGAGCGCTGGTGGTCGCTGGTGAGCGCTGGTGAGAGCTGGTGAGAGCTGGTGAGCGCTGGTGGTCGCTGGTGAGTGCTGGTGGTCGCTGGTGAGTGCTGGTGGTCGCTGGTGGTCGCTGGTGAGCGCTGGTGGTCGCTGGTGAGCGCTGGTGGTCACTGGTGAGCGCTGGTGAGCGCTGGTGAGAGCTGGTGAGCGCTGGTGAGAGCTGGTGAGCGCTGGTGGTCGCTGGTGAGCGCTGGTGGTCGCTGGTGAGTGCTGGTGGTTTCTCCTCACTCGTATTTCTGTGTTGCTGCTTTTTAAAAGGCCTTTCCAGGGTGCTGCTCGTCTTCCTGCACCTCCGTGATCTCTTCATCAGACTTAGCTGGCACAGCAGGGCAGTAGAACTAGAAACACAACACCAGATAATACATCGTGTGTGTGGTTGAGTCACTCTGTGTGTGTGTGGGTGTGTGTGTGGGTGTGGACTTACATTGAATGTGCCATGGTTTTGTAAGAAGTGCTTGTACTTCAGTGGGGGATGAGGAATTGGAGGAAACAGAACCTTGGACACCCTGAAAAACACACACACACACACACACACACACAGGGTTGTCAACTGTCCCTTGAAAAATGGGATCGTCCCATATTTACAAACAAAAGTGCTGTCCTGTATTGGGCTGACAGAGACACACTCCATCTCGGGTTTGATGAGAGGAACCGGAGGACAACAGCCGACCCTCACAGACAGCCTGGGTGGCAGTGACGCAGATGCTGGCACTGCTCTACAGTCTGAGGGAGGGACGCCAACTGTCCCTTAAAACACAGAACTGTCCCTAATTTGGGACCTAAAGCACGTGTCCCTTCATGATGAGGGACCCACTTTGTCCCTTACTTTTGAAAATCTCTGTCAGCGTGAATTGTATCATAATCAAAGGAATCCCACAGCACCACCTGCTGGTCCCTTCTCCCTCTGCCTGTCTGCTGTCATGTGCTTCTTGTTAACCAATGAGAAGCGTTTCTACTGTTGCTGCAAAGCTCCTGTGAGACAGCGCTGATTCAAAAACATCATGGACGCCACCCAGTCAGATGCCACCTGGGCGCAGAAAAAAGAAACACTAGCAAATGTAGAGGAGTGAGTGAGAAAAGAAGACGAATGCTGCAAGCAGAGCTTGTCAACCTGATTCTTCTCACCAAACGGTGAGGTGACACTAAAGGTGCACTGAGCGTTGCTGCCTGACGTCACTTCCCTTCACGTTGGATGTAAATACCAAACAAACACAGAGAGCTCGCCCCCCCCCCCCCCGTGTTTCTGTAAATGTCATGAACGCACATCGACATGGAAAGTGGATCTGTGCTGCGCTAACGTCGCTAAGATGAGTGAGCAAACTCCAACTGTTCATTGAGTAAATTTATATTCTAAGTCTTTATACAATATCTTTACGATTTTAGGCTACAAGTTACAGCTGAAATATTTAAATTAATTTGTTAGGTGATGAGTAACCGCTGATGTATCTAAAATTCTTTCACAAGGTCACGCAAAAGGGAATTTGTCCTTCCTTGAACCGATGCTGTTGCTTCGACCTACAGAGTGAGCTAGGAATAACTATTACATTGAAAATGGCTTATGAGTGTCTTAGCCGCTACGCTAGTCAATCGACTCTGCTTATTACCCAATGTATGCGCGCGCGCTAACGCGCCCCCCCCCCCCCCACACCACCACCACCACCGCTGCCATCTTGTCGGTGATTGGCTGGAACCTGGTTTCTTGTGTTTATGTGAACATCCTGTGCACTCAGTGTACTCAGACTTGCAGTGTGATTCACTTCAGCTCTGAGTTTGGTTCATTTACTACAACAATGAAATTCCATCTTTTCACTTCTTTGAACAAACAAATTTCCTTGGATTATTGTGTTATTGGTTGTCAAATACACAGCCTTCACAAGCAGTTCTGCAGTGTACTTCTTCTTGTACATGCAGTAGTTCAGGCAAGCAAGACTTAAACTGGAGGCCTTTTACGAGCTTCCACCACACGCGAGAGCAGATGTGGATTATTTAGTCGTGTGTTAATGAACACGTGTCACGTGTCATCTACATACGTGTCACCTGAATGCATCAGGGTGGTTTGCTGTTTTGGTGATGCATTAGTACATTGAACACACCAACATCTTGGGGGCTGTACCTTATTCTCCCCTCCTCCACTTCAGACAGAGGTATGCTAACATTTCCCATCCACTGCCATTCATTGTGCTTAGCTAACCAGCTTTCAGCTGGTCTCTGTGGTGCTCAGCTGCCTGATGCATCCCAGAATAAAGGAGGGTGTCTGTCTCCCTGTTTGGCTCTGGGGAGGACAGACAATACATGGATTTCCTACAAAGTTGGCGTCCTCCTTTAAGATACGCCTCCTGGTTTAATACAGGCTCCTCCTACCAGATGGAAACATGGCCTACGTGAGGAAAAGTCAGACATCAATCAACAGTTGATTCAGGACGAAGCAGTACCTTGAATGTCGGACCATGAGCAGCAAAGCCAGGAGGATCATGGGTATCCCAAATGAAATCAAGATGATCACCAGAATGCTGAGTTCATTCAGTGACTGTTGCACAACTGCAAGCACACAGACGCAGTCTGACTGTGACGCCTGAACTGAGACACAACACCGTTCTTCAGCAAACAGCACGTACTGACTGTGTGGCTCCAGGTGCTCCACAGCGAAGGCCCCAGGCATGCAGACATGGTTTTCCTGGCCCTGATCCTCACTCTATAGGTGGAAGTGGGGTCGATCGGGATCTCCGGTGAGTAAGACAGCTGGCGGGGCAGTTTGATGGGCGCTTTCTGTTTGAAGATTCGCCAGTGAACACTGAGCAGGTTTGCTTCTTCTCTCTTTCTTTGTGTGCTTGAATTTTGGTACATAATAATTTTGAAAGCATCAACATCCAGAGTATTCAGCAGAGCAACAGACTGTACCCCATCTCCGATGTCCAGCTGGTATTCAAAGCACCTGGCGCTGTAGTTAGTCCGGCTGAGGGGCAGCCCCCACGTCACCAACAGGCGCCCGTCTTTGACTGATGCAGCGATGTCTCTGGGGGGAGACAGGACCTCTGTGGCACAAATAATCACAGTTCCAACAAGATGATCAACCACTTGCTCTGAACATCAGCTACAGAGTCCATTCAGTACAACAAAAATTATTCACATAGCACAGCTCACAAATCCTGCCCCCCAGAAGACGATCGGCGATGTCACGACATTCCTCTGGGCTGACGCGTACGAAGGTCAAACTCAGCTCATCACGAACTCTCCTGTGAGTCCTGAAAGACTGGAGCACTGCGAACTTCAAGTTCCCTCATCACAAAGTCTACTGGTTTCCAGTTAAATGTCTGAGACCAGGGCTGGGGTTGACATGAGCTCAAGAATCTCGTTTTGTCCAGGACATAAAACGTTTCAGTTAAAACACAACTCTGGCATTTTAAGAGCTTTCATGTGGCTTAAAAATGCCAGCAAGTGATTTTTGGCAATGACTGGAAAGTCTCAGGTAAACAACTTCTGAAAAATTCAGTTGCTTTTCATTAAATTTTCCTTTTTTAGAATTTATAATGAAATGTTTCTGATGAAATGTTCCCATTTCTCCCTCATCATTTGCCTTAGTTCACCACTGAATGCTGTAATTTTAAAGCAATAAATGGACGTACGGTTTTCATTATTCATTTTTCTAATTAATGATGTTGTTTGGCACTAAAACACTAAAAAATGAATATGTGGACCAACTGTCTTTAATGAACGTTAGGTTTCTCTTCACTGGCTTCCAGTGGCAGCCAGGATCAAATTCAAGGCACTTCTCTTGGCTCACAAAACAATCACAAGAACGGCTCCAGCCTCCCTGGAATCCCTGATCCAGGTCTTCTCTCCTTCTCGCCCACTACGCTCTGCATGCCAAAGACGCCTGGTTCTTCCAGCCCAGCGCTGCTCCAAATCTCTAGCCAGACTCTTCTCTTCTGTTGTTCCCCAATGGTGGAACGAACTACCGAACTCTGTGCGTTCTGCTGAGTCCCTTTCTACTTTTAAGAGACAATTGAAGACTCAATCGTTCAGAGAGCACCGAGGCACTGAACCTGACTCTTCTCCTCTTTGTCCTGTGGGGCAGAATAAGTCAGAGGGTCCAAGACCCAGCACTTAGTGATTATGTAGCACTAACTAGTAGTAGTGATTATGTAGCACTAACTAGTAGTAGTGATTATGTAGTACTAACTAATAGTAGTGATTATGTAGCACTAACTAATAGTAGTGATTATGTAGCACTAACTAGTAGTAGTGATTATGTAGCACTAACTAATAGTAGTGATTATGTAGCACTAACTAGTAGTAGTGATTATGTAGCACTAACTAATAGTAGTGATTATGTAGCACTAACTAGTAGTAGTGATTATGTAGCACTAACTAGTAGTAGTGATTATGTAGCACTAACTGTGTTGTGTGATGTTGTATGTCTGTTTTTTGTTTTTTTTTTTAAAAGGGAGGGGGGGGCGACACTTCTTTTGCCACTAGATGGCAGTACCTGTGACCAAATCACAACTGAAGCACTTTTGCGCTTCCTATGGGCTTTTCCTTAATTAGGTCTAAATTCTTGCTTGTGTTGTACGTCGCTTTGGACAAAAGCGTCTGCTAAATGAAATTGTAGAATTGTAGAATTGTAGAGAAAGCATGGAAGCAGTTTGATGGCGGGGCCCTGGGCGTGATGGGCTCCCCCAGGACGGATCGCAGCCCTCAGCACTGACGGAAGAGAACCCCTTTCAGTTCTGGGATTGGCCACTAACAGGAGACTCAATGAGACCCCTGGAACCCAAATAGAGGAGCCCATGACACCAGCTTGGTGCTCCAGGTTTTGCTGTTTCTGTGAGAGCAGCAACCTGCTGGGACGAAGTGTACCGATGCTTCAGGAAATGTTGAAAGAAACACAAACACCTGCTCAGGTCGCCTCCGGCCCCAAGAGACGGAGACCCGACCAACTATTTCACCAGAACCAGTCAAAGAGGAGCTGGAGCTTCTAAATCGAAACCTTTGGTGACTTGCTGGATTGAGCAGCTTCCAAAAGGACGGAGCGCCCCCTGCCTCCCCTGGGAGGTTTCCCTCACTCACGACACAGAACTCCCTCACCCATTTGAACACAACCTCATTGACCCTGAACACAGCCAACAACCAACAACAGCCTCTGTTTGGCAGCATTACCCAGCATTTCCACGTCGTACATGAAGGTGTAGCGCACCCATCTGTTGCCGTCAGACACGCTAAATTGGATGACCACATGTGTCGTGTCGTTGACCCACAGAGCCATGACCTTTGACCCCACTTTGTCCTGGGACAGACCACTCTGAAGGGGAACTATTCTGCTTTCATCACAAACACTGCATGAAAGAAACAAACACACACACACACACACACACAGCAAGTCATCCATCAGAGCTTGTCGCCACTTGAGAGATGAGCTTCATGTCATGAGGAAACAGAAGACCTGACGGTGACAGAGAGCTGCGTAGCCGGGGTTAACCTCTGGAAGTCCCAGGAGCAGTTGAGGATATTTGTTGGGTAAAGGAGGCAGGAGAAGTTTTCATTCTTCACGATGTCATCGAACTCATCGCCCTGGTGGACCACCTGAAGCTGCAACAGTTGCACAAGCACAAGCGTTTAAGGAAGGTAGACGGCATTCAAGCATGCGTGGTTATGAGCCATGGAAGCTTTGGTTACATCGTTCAGGGAGTCGTCATTCTGGCAGACTCCTGGATCGTTGGCGTCTGACAAAAAAAATGAGAGTAAACTCACGGTGATGCATTCATTGGTGATAATATTCACACAGGCACACACACACACACACACATATATACACATATATATATATATATATATATATATATATATATATATATATGTGTGTGTGTGTGTGTGTGTGTGTATATGTGTATATATGTATATATGACCATGACATATAACTTTTCAAAATATGTTAAAATTCAAAGTGCATTGCAGGACTTGGACTCAGAAACTAATGCACACTGAATAATCAGTAAGGAAAAAAATATGATACATGATTAAAATATGGTGGAGGTGAAAACATGCAATAAAGGGAACATTAACATTTAAAATACAGCACATTTAATCTATTTATTCTAAAATTGTTTTCATTGATCATCGTGATAAGAAATACAGTAATACAAAAATATTAAATTGGGAAAAGCAGTTAATATAATAAGAATTTAATAGAGTATACATACATTTAAGTTGTTAATTGCTTACATTGTTTAAACTGTTTTGTGTGTGTGTGTGTGTGTGTGTGTGTGTGTGTGTGTGTAGGGGTGCACCATCACTTACCACTCTGTAAACCCCACAGAATCAAAATGGACCAAATGACTGGGTTAAGAGGGGATAGCTTCATAGCAACCTTGAGGTCACACACACACACGCACACACGCACACACACACACACACAGACAAAAAAAACAACAAAAGCGCTTGGCCTGTAAAGGAGGGATGATCATGTCATGACTTTCCTGCTTCCCCTTTTTATACAACCCCGGTTCTCCATCTCAATACGTCACCATAAATATACACGTCTTCCTCATCTTTCCCCTCTGTGAAATTTAAATCCTGAGTTTTACAAAGACTAAGAATTCCAGTGGTTTCAAAAACCTTGAGATTTTAAAAGAAAACTGCTGTCGGTGCTTTGTTGAGTATACGGAGACTGTTCTCAGCTGTCCGACGCAGCAGCATGGTAAATGTACCTGATCCACCGACTATTGTAGGTTTATCTCAGTTAACCATCAAGTCTGACGCAGAATACACGAGTGAATAGGATTATGAAGAAGGTATTACCTCCTCCAGCGCCCTTCGCGTTCGCCGTCAATTGTAATAGTGTACTTCTGAAGAAAGAAGAAGTTTGACGTCACCCGTTCGGAACCTCGGTAAGCAACTCCTGTGAGGGTGTGCGAGCAGCAACGTAGCAAAGAAGAAGAAGTCAAAGTATCAGCGCCACAGTCGTAATTTCATAGTTCAATCAGCGGTCACAAATTGTAAAAGAAGTTCCCTGACCGGGAATCGAACCCGGGCCGCGGCGGTGAGAGCGCCGAATCCTAACCACTAGACCACCAGGGAAGCTGTGAGAATAGTGATTCCAGAGTTTATGTCTTTTGTAAAACTTCCTATCTTGCTTGCCGCTGGTCCGAGAGTCCACGGATCAGTGTGTGTCCTGTAGGAATTTTTCAACAAGTCATCATTAATCAATCAGAAGGACCCACAGAGTATATGTATTGCGCTGTTCCAAATCCGGAGAGGACACCTTCCAGTTGGTTCAAAAGAATTTATTCAGATTAACAGGAAAGAATATAGAGCTCTGGAGATTGTATTCCCCTATGCTGGAGTCAGCATACGCAGATGCGTCGTCCCTGGCGTTGGGGCAAGAAGTCCAACGATCTCACTATCTTCTCCAGTTTTTATGTGTTACAGGGGAGGTGCTTATGTGATCGCTTCTGCGTGCAAGTGTGTATTTTTGATCTTCGTGTCTGTTGCAGGATCTTCTGTCTGACCCCATGCCAGTCCCTTCTGGTCCATCGTGGCCTTGTTGTTGCAGCTGTGAAGATTAAAACCTCTTTCCGATTTACGGCCATGCTCTTATCTTTCACGGCCTCATCCCACCATCGAAATTCTTGTGGACTCTGTTCTGACTTAATTGGCTTGAGGGAGTGATGCTAGCATGAGCTACACTCCCGCTATTCCCTGTTGTGACCTTTTCACCTGTCCACTCTAAACAGTCTGGTCTGTGCTTCACTGCTGATAGTAAGCGTTTTTCTGTTGTCTTATATCTTGGAATGTCTATCTGTGTTGTCTCCAGTATTTATAAGTTCCTTCCTAGAGTCGCAATGGCACCAACTAATCCTGGCGCTTTGGAGATTTGTGGGACCCCTCTGTGAAACACCTTTTACTACTTCCAGATGTTCAAGAGGTCAAATAAGGTGACTTGCAGCTAAGTCATTGATTCTGCCTGGGATGCATGAGCAGGAGATCCCGGTACCGCTACTAACATTAAAGAAGTACATTGATGAACTAAATACAGTGTTGGAACCTTTCCTACCTCTTTGGGAACTGCCACAGAAACATCTTTATTACAACTACCTTGTGTGTCCTACACTCTATTTTAAGTGAATGTATGTATAAATTTAACTACAGTTGAAGCAAATATATATAAATTTGTCTACAGTCCGTAGTGTGAATTCCTGAATAGCCTGGAGTGGCTCGGTGATATTAGTCCATCCATCCATCTTCAGCCTAAGCAGAGGGACCCAGACTTCAGAACATCACATCGGTTGCCTGCCCAGGTGAAAAATGAATGTGCTAAGTACATTAAATTGACATATTTCAGAACACTTACACCCACACGAATGATCAGTGTTCTCGCAGTGTGATCACGTGTTCTTGTCAACCAACTTGAATTTAACTTCTATAAAAGCACAATTACGAGTAAACTTGATGCTAAAAAGGTGTTAAAGTGGATCAACGTAATTCATATTTTAAGAACACCAAGTACATTTAGTTTTATGTTATTGCATATGTACTTAATTGGTGTCATAAAAGTACACTCCGAGTGTGGTACCAGTAGATAAACAACGTATTAACTACACTAGAAGCGTACCAAGAGTATCCTGTTCTTGCTGTAAGTGTGTTCTGTTGTACTTATGATGTATTCATTCACTCTTACGTGTTCTGTATGGCTGCTCCTGAACAGCCACTTTGCTGCGCTGCTTGGTTCGTTGTATGTTATCACACAACAACATTACAAATGTGTTACCAATACACTTTAGTTTGATTTGCGTTACTATTTTTTCTACAATACTGATGCTGTACTTTAAATTGCCAACACTGATGCCATAACCAAGACACATTCATTTTTGTCCAGTTTTATTGAACACAAGTGAATACTGAAAGCCCCCCAAAACCTTTTAGGCTGCCCCCCCCCCCCAAAACAAACAAACAAACAAACAAACGTTAGGTTTCCACTGAAGAGACCCAAAGGCAGACTCAAGATGTTCAAATTAAATAGTTTTATTGATGTGTGGACAGGGACTGGGAATGGCCGACGAGGAGGACGTGGCGGTGCTGAAGCAGAGGGCGATGAGGTGGATGAGGGTGAGGGAGGTGGATGAGGGCGAGGGAGGTGGGCTGGCTGGAGAGGAGGCGACGGTCCTGAGCACAAACAAGCAGGTTAGCACACAGAGAGCGAGACAAACCTGCAGACTGAGGAGGCCTGAACGCAACTCCCACTGGAGCTGAGACAATGACCTGGTGAAGACTGGAGGAAGGAAGACTGCTTGAGCTGGTTAGTGGATGGGTGGCAGGTGAGTCAGGTGGGCAGCTGGTGGTGAGGAGGACGGCCACTCCCAGGCAGAGAGGACAGACAAGACACACAAGACACGAAAGGGGAGGGGAAAACAGTGGGAACAACTAGGAAATGAGGAGGCACCACTGGACTGTGACGACAAACAAACAGACAGACCGGCCCACACATCCACTGTGCAGTCCTGCTCCCTTTGTCCTAAACTGTTGGTTGTTGCATTTGCACTCAACAGCTGCGCGAACATCTGAGGTTCTCGCCGCTGCGTCTGCATCAGATAGACACAGGATGTCCTCATCCATGGATTCACAGCACGCAAGTTCACCAGGACAGAGTCAAACACTCGTAACAACTGGGGTTTGTTTCTCAGAGGCACACGACAATAAAAAAATCATACGTTTGGAGAGAATACGTAACTCAGACAAGCATACCAATCATGGCCTGCACCTGATTTGTGGGAGGGGCCTCTTTCTCAGACCTTTGTTCCGGAAGTGTGCAGTCAGGATGAACTTGGCAAGCACCTCTTTTGTGAAAACCAATTCAGTAAACTCCCAGGTAAAAACGGTCCGGTTCAGCCGCAGGAAAGCCCCCTTTGGTACAGGGATTGAACTGCCAGCTGAAGAGTGGAGTATGGAAGGGTTAGAGAGAAGGAGATTGTCAACATTCTAAACATCCCGAAATGAACAAGATGCCTTTTTAGCAACACAAACAGTCACGCGCTGACTGTAGCAAACCATTTCAATTTGGATGGAGCAGATGAGGGGCTATGCCTCCATCGATGCCTGCAGTCGCCACACATTCGTGTACTGAATTCAGTTCCAGGAGGTCAAAGTGAACACAAACATAAGAGGAAAAGTTGGATTTGTATGATTGGTCTGAACTACACACCTGTGACAAAGGACAAATACATGAAGTATGAGACAACATGAGAAATGGTACAACTGCTATATTTTAAAATTTGGAGAAAAAATGGTAATTGTGTTCATTCAAGAGTGACAGTGGTGAATGTGGAAAGATCCCAAACCAGAGCACCAGAAAAGTCAAACCCTCCAGGACCACTTTTAACTGAACACACTCACACACACACACACACACACACACACACACACACACACACACACACACACACACACACACACAGCATGAATGGCATCACTGTGAGTGTCACTGTGGACTCAAACTTGCACATTTGTCAGCCGTACCCCCCCCCCCCCCCCGTTGCTATTTATTACTACTTCCTGTTCCTTCTGTCTGTCACCACCGCACAAGAAAAGCAGAACATCTGAACGCTGTTTCACTACATGCTTTTCAGCAGTGGTTCTACGTGACAAATAAACCCTGCATCCTCGTAATCTGAAGACATACAAAATAACTTCAGCCCCTAAAAGGAACAATAGAATACCAGTCAATAATAATAATAATAATAATAATAATAATAATAATAATAATAATAATAATAATATAAGTTAATCAAACATCTTGGAGTCTGTTTTTGTCTTCATGAACAAATCATCAAGACGTGATGAGACCACATGGATGTAGCAGGAATGAAGGTGGAACACAGGGGGTCAGCTGGGCGCGTGGGGGAGGCGTTTTGTGATGAGATCAGCCAAGACTCATCAGAAACTGAGGTAACCTGGACCTTAGTGCCACACTCAGAAAGATCAGGCATCAGACGGTGGAGCAGTGGTCCTCACTGTGGCCCCCCATCAAGAAGGTTGTGGGTGGAGCCCCGGCTGCAGCACGGGGTCTTTCTGGGTGAGTCTCCATGTTCTCCCTGTTCCTGCTGGGTTCTCTCTGGTACTCCAGCTTCCTCCACAGTCCAAAGACTTTAAGAGGGACCAGGTTAATCCAGACTCTAAATTGACCGTAGGCGTGGCTGGGAGAGCCAATGGTTGTCTGTCTCTATGTGTTGGCCCTGCCATGGACTGGTGACCTGTCCAGGGTGTCATCAAATATTTTCCCATTAACCAAATTACGTCACGTTGCGTAGTGGTTTGTAACGTGGGCTTGTTCATCACTGTAATTCTTTCTAACAGAACACAGTGAGGATGTTAACAGAGAAGCCCTCTGAACATTTTTATTGGGTGAAAAATCTTCGCGTACCACTCTCTCTCACCTTTTCCAAAAGTGATCAGTTTAAGGTGAGAGGCAGGCAGCTGGCAGGGAATCTCCCCCTCCTCAGTCCACCAGTGGAACTCAGTCTGAGCTGCACACTTCCTCTCAAAGACGTTTGTGGGCGTTTGCATTGACGCGTTACTGTCCAAGCATGCATGTGCACGAGATGTGTGAGGGATTCAGGGAAGCAGAGGATGCAGCGTACACAGCGTGAACTAATGATACCACCATCTGCAGCTTTTTTAGTTGTCATGACGATCCAAGATAGTTCTGATCTCGGAGGCCCCTTTTTTCAACCTGACAAGGCTGTGTAACCTTTTCCTCAAATAATTGTGCTCAAATGTGCCAAAAATGGCCATGTAACCAGACATGCTGGCTTTACAAGTTGTGCCGATTATTTCTGGTTCCTGGTAGGGGGGCCCCTGGTCGTCTGGACCGAAGTCCGTAACGGTCATGAGGCACCAGAAGGGCTTTTGGTAGTCCAGGAGGTTCGGGGGAGATTCCGCTGGGTTGCTTCAGAGCCAAGCTAAGCAAAAATCCCCCCTGTTGGTTCCTTCGGATGGACTGGCCAGCAGAGAGAGAGAAAGCGAGGGCGTCGGCCTCTGCTGTGTTTGCGCCCGTGTCAAGAGTGAGTGAGCGTGTGGGCACAAGACAGAGAGGAAATGTGGTTGACAGCAGCCATTTCACCCCAGTGCTCTGTTCTGTTTAGCAGGAAAGCAGGAGTTTCTGTGTCGTTTCTTTCTTTGACACATCCCCAGAGTGAAGGCCATGCCTGCATTCATGGAGGACTCCGCTGTGCCTCAAACCTTTTGACTAAAAGTACTTTCCCTTTTTGAATCATTCGCTTTCATTGACCAGCAGGCGATCAGACCTGAAAGTGAAAGCATCGGTGTCAGTGACAGGCTGTGCTTGGACCAGTCCTCTTCACCCTGTACCTGCTTCCTCAGGTCACATGATCAGGAAACACTACATTTATGTTCACTGCTATGCAGATGACACTCAGCTGAACTCATCAATGATCCACATGGAACAAACCAGCTGACTGAACTGGAGGCCCGTCTGAAGGACAGAAAACATGGAGGACCCATCATTTCCTTTATTAAACTCTGATAAACTGAAGTTCATGTGCTGGGCCCAAACACCTGAGGACCACCTGATCTGATGAGACAGGTACCCTGGATGGCACCACCCTGGCCCCCAGCACCACTGTAAGGAACCTAGGAGTTCTCTTTGACCAGGACCCTTTAACTCCCACATTAAATCTCCAGGACGCCTTCTTCCATCTACGCAACATCGCTAAGATCAGACACATCCTGGCTCCAGAAGATGCAGAATAAACAGACTGATGGGACCCGAGTCCTGACCAGAACTGAACCGTAAAAAGAAACCAGGCTTTGCGCTGTGGAAAGTACATTCAAATGTTAACAGCCAAGACAACTCAGTCTGCTCCAGGCCAGCCCACAAGCCAACTTACCGAGGCGAGTCTTCATCCAGCTCCGCCAAAACTCCTACCTGCTTTCTGCTCAGGTGTTCATTCATGACGGTCGCGTTCCCGTGCCAACAAAGTCCTCCTTGCCAAGTTTACAAGTCATTTTTTTTTCTTTTCTTTAACGAGAGTGAAACTCTCCCAGCCTTTAGCTCTTCTCATCCTACCGCCACATACTGCTGCAGTGGACGCCGCCATTGTTGCTATGATCTGCGGTCGCTAGTGCGCGCAACTCTTACTTGTCTCCCCCTTATATATTCTCGGCATTACATGTAGAAAAACACTCATGTTTCTTTGCCGATGAATATCCAAAACAAAATCCGTTTGGCAACGAATTTATTAATCAACTTTTAATCGATGTATCGACTCGTTGTTGCAGCTTTAGTCAGGAGAGAACTTTTGTTGTGATTTGGTGCCGTACAAATAAAACTGACGTGACTTGACTTGAGTAGGGAGGTGTTTTTTTTTGTTTATGTATTGTTGTTCTTCATTGACCTAAAAACCCTGCAGTCATAGATTTGAAAATGGCCGCTCTTCATTTAACTGCCGGCTCGGTCCTCCAGCTCTGGGACAAATGCTGCGGAGAAAACACACGACACTGATCCATGTGGTACAGCTCATTCCTGGACATGTTCTTGTTCCTGTTAGCAGGAGGTTCAAGCTCACCTGAGACACCAAGAAGAGTGGGAAGACCTGGATCTAGTCCCTGGGCCCTCTTAGTCAAAAGGTGGCCCATGGATCCATACTGGGCAGTAAAACACTGTATGAGCAGCATTCTAGTTACCTGAACCTATGGTCTAAAGTCTGCCTGCGTATTTGGTTTAAGGAATGTAAGTCACCACCACTTGAAAGACAGTCTCAGTTACTGAGATGGGTTTCCTTTGACCCTGAATTTAAACCTGCAAGGATTGACGGGAGGTTTAAACACTGGTACAGAAGGGGTATCACTTCTTACTGCTTAATTATATCCAAGGGAAAATTTGATAGTTTTCAGAAAATTTCAGATACATATTGTTATGAGTTGGACTTTTTAGGTGTACTTTATTATTGCTTGTGTTTTGTTTCATGGTTTGTTTGTTTTTTTGTCTTCCTCCTGTCTCCGCTATGGAGGTGTGGCCTGGCGGTGCAGCAGGCCCACAGCGCACCTGAGGCTCATCTCCATAATTACTCTCCCTGCTCTTAAGCAGCTTGGCAGCATTGCCTCGCTGCCAGATTGTCTTGGTTGTTGCCTGACTTTCCAGCCATTTTGTCCGTGGTTTGCTTGATCACGTACCTTGCCATAGTTTCCTTGTACTTGTTCAGTCCCAGTGTTTGTAGTGTTGTTTGCTCTTGTATTGTTCCCAGTGTGGTTCCGTCCTTCGTTAGCTTATCAATAGAGTCAGTTTGTTTTTCCTACCCGCTCGCCACGGTGTAGTAGATTATTTAGTTTAGGGCTGATTTTGTGTTTAGTTAGGACTTGGTATTGTTTTGGTTGTTCCTGTGGTTTTGGTTATTATTAAGTCTTTTGTCTGTTCGACGACTCCTTGATTCTGTGCTTGGTGTTAGCCTTTTTGGGTCCTACTACTCACTTGGACTAGTAGTCCTAACACATGGAACAAAGATACAATCTAAAGAGTTTCTAAAATCATAATACCGGTAGTCAATGCTAGTCACAATCTAAAGACAGTATTTAAAATAAGAGTGAAAGCCGATTTACATCTGCAGATCAGAACAGTTTTCATGCTCGCTGACTTTGTCGCTCTGCTTGTTGAGTTTGGCCATCAAGTCGACACCCTACACCAATTCATCCAATAGAAACTCCACTGCTCCTCCCATTTTCACAGGGTCGCAAAGTCTGTTTCAGAAACGGGTAATTTCTGAAATTGTTGTTTCACAATTTCAGGGAGTTGCAGGGAGCTGTCACAGGCGTTATTCCCCCTCAAGATTCCACAAATTATCAAAAATGAGGCATTTTCTAACTCCTGCAAACCCTTTGGTGAACGCGTCCTTAGGGCATTGAACACCTTGAACACAGCTGGCCTGTCACACAGCTGCACAAAAAAATAGTCTTCAAATTCTTTTGGGCCTTTTTTTGTTTTCTCGAGACATGTTGTCAGGTAAAGCTTAGCACCATTGTGACAAGCTCCGTATGATTCAGACCCTGAGCTGTGCCATGAGGACATATACCACTCACTGTAGCTCGTTATAGGGCTACTGTGGACTGCGCCATGTTTCTTATACCTTCAGTCTAGGGTCCATGGGCTGGCCCTGTGTCCTCATAGGCTGACAAGCGTGTGGGGGCGGTGCTTTCAATCTGATACAGAACACCTCCTCCTCCTCTCATACTTTTAAAATTTTAACAATCCCACAAACACCTCGGGCGTCATAAAAAAACACACAATAGCACTACATGTAAAAAAAAAAAAAAAAAAAGTTTTATTCATCACACCAGAGCACAGGGAAAAACAGAGTGTCAGAGTAATCAAAAGAATACATACAACGCTGTAGCTACACCTAATTAGAACACCAAGTGTTTGAGGTCATGCATCGATCAGCATAAATGTTCCAGTAGTGGTCACCTACCTGTGTACTTTCAAAATAGTCATCCATCGCTTTTGTGCCACCCCTGGTTGCGCCAGTGTCTCCAACAGTGTCTCAGCAGCGCCTGCGATTGTAGCAGGACTGATGAGCATGTGTTTCAGAAACGGGTCATTTCTAATTGTGCGGATGAAGTTTCTATTCCAAAGCCTGCATCGTATGTTTTCATAATTTCTTTCAAAAGAATCATCAGGTATTTCTTCCCCACGTGTGGTTGCTCTCGCATGAATGCTTCATCTGGCAGCCCAGACAATCATCAGTCCACTGCGTGTTTATCGAAGCATTGAGCAGCAGTCAGAAAACAGTTCTTAGATGCTCTATGAATTTGGCTGAAATTTCACGATTCATGAACCCGTCTTCATGATCCAGGTATCGTCCCGCACACCCCGAAGCATCCTCTGGTGGAGATTCCAGCTGCCTAGTCTCCATCGCTGAATACATTCGCTCGCCCTCAGCTTGTTTTGTTTGATATAGTAAAAAAGAACCAGAAATAACAACACCATTAAACATACAGTTAAAATAGCCATAGCACCTCAAAGGCAGGGTTTGGGTTCCCCGCCCCTCCTCCCCTAAAACAAAAGGCCGGACGTCACACGTGGTCAATATGGGTGTTTAAAAGCACGAGAGGACATGTCAGAGCATGTCTGGAAATACCTTTTCCTGCAGGGCCAGTCTTCGACGCTTGGATTATGTCCCCAGTAGGTGCAGGATGTCAACGGACAGCCGAACCATGAGCCTCCACATGGCAGGCCAGCACCGTGGGCTGTATACTCACACGAGTCTTCTGCCAGGCTGGGATTTGAACCCAGGATTTCCTGTTTACGAAACAGGCACTTTGACCAACTAAGCCACAGCGCCACGAGAGGGGCCATGTGGAACTAGGCTTTTCTCAAGTTTATTTGAAAGTAATCAGAACACACAGCTCAAAAACTTGAACATCAAAATGAAGATGCCACTTCACCATACAGTCAAAAATAAAAAACAAAAAATCAAAAATGAATGCCCTGAACTCATGAGGAGGCACTTGGGTTTCATCGTGAGAACAATAAACAAGCGTCTTTCGGCTGAAAGCCATGGACACTCTGTGTACACAAGTGTTTTATTTCTCATTTGTGGTTCTCAATTGTCAGGTGGGCTCGGCAAGACTGCTGGGGTGTTGTTAGGCTTTGAAAAATGTCAGGCAGCAACGTGCCATGAGACTTGATAAACATTTATCAAATAGCACTTGGAGCACTACATTTAAATCCCAGTGCTCAATGCAGTCTAGTCAGCTTCAACACATGGAACCCGACAGAGACATGCTTGAAGACGAAAGGCACTGCTGGGATTTGAACCCAGGATCTCCTGTTTACTAGACAGGCACTTTGACCAACTAAGCCACAGCGCCTACAGAGCTCCCACATTGAATCTCCAATTCTTTCAACTTTGGTAGGACGGCAGCTAGGACAAGTGAAACCTACCCGTACCTTTTCAGTCTTGTCTGGCATGGAAAATTTGCCAACGAAACTGTTGCTCTGACCTCTTTAAAGGAAGCGGTAGCTAAAAAGACAGCAATGTTGAGGCTTTTTGAGGGAAATGATAGAAAAAAGAGCCCTCCTATAAGAATTAGGATGTCAGGGGGGAAAGCAGCACATCTTACCTGACAGGAAAGAGGAAGCACCATCCCTGGGCGGGCTCGAACCACCATCCTCTCAGTTAACAGCCAAGCACGCTGGCTGATTGCGCCACACAGACCAACTTCTGCATTTTTGTTTTTCAAGAAATGCAATAATTCTGTGTTCCTGTAAGCCTGAGCGAAATGGTGCATTAGTCTGACATAATAAAAATAATAACAACATCAAGTGTGCAGAGACCAATGCTGAGATCAAGGAGCAGCTCTCTCCTCAGCGCCTTTGTCTTGGCTGGCTCAGCCCATTAAATAGACTTTGGCTTCATTTCAACATACTGTGTTGCCGGAGTAGTCATACACAGGCACCTTTGCGTGTGCATGTCCAGTGTGTGCGACCTCGTGCGCGTGCGTGCGGTCACAGAAGGAGGAATGTGAGACGGACAGAACAGAAACTGATATGGGATTCCTTTGATATTTTGTCCCTCTGAATTATCCTACTGCCTAGAACAGTTATTGGTTGATTTCTTTAGCCAAAAAAAAATCCTTTTTATGTCCATATACAGTAAACCCCATGCACCACCTTCCCGTGTGAAATCCTTACCATCTCACTTATCAGACACATTAACATAACACAGAGGATAGAACGAACATGGCAAAAGCATGCTAGTGTGGATGAACCCGGTCACAGCTGGGCGGTGTGGTTTGGTTTGGATGGTGACAGTCTGATATGTATTGAAACATGGAGCAATTAAAAATGCCAACTCTAATCACTGCAGGTTTTGTATTGTCTGGGAGGACCAGCATGCACTGTTTTCCATGGATAAACATGTCAGCCTAGTAAAAAATTCCTTCTCCCTCCGACAGCAGACCTCAGACCTGGAGAGAGGAAGTTGGCTGGGTTAACAGCAGGTCCGAGGTTCAGAGCACAGAGCCATCTACCTGATGACTGCAACAACCAGTCAAACATGGCTACAAAATGTGCAGCAGGGTTCAAAGGTCAGCCTGCACACACTGAGCAAGGCCACAAAAATGAAGAGATTTCGAGAGGTAACATACATGGACATTTCCACCATCCATCCTCCGTGATTCACATCTGGTTACTACCGCTTGCACTGCGACTGAAATATTTAACTAAAAATGCTGCTCATTTTCCATCCCCTTTATAATTCATATTTGGAAGTCTTTAATCAAGGCCTCCCGCAACAAAAGGAGACAACAGCAAATATGACAGCACATGCAGTCATTTTATTCAAAGGACATGTATGCAGTGTTGGGAAAGTTCATCTTCTACATGAACTGGTTCAAAGTTCAGTTCACAAATTTTAAAATGAACTAGTTCAGTTCATGGTTCATAATTCAAAAATATGAAGTTCACAGTTCTAAAAATGAACCAGTCCAGTTCTTTTTTCCAATCTGTTGCTAAGAGCTATTATTTTTCAAACTTATTGTTGCAGCCCATGTAGAACCACAGACAGCAGTTATTTTAGCAGCTTTAACACTGAAACTATGCATCAGATTTCATCTTCATGTTCTTATCCAACCAGGGTCTACATCAGCATTGAGGAGACAGCATTTCCTCACTGTTGCTCAAACGCTTTGTTTCTATCCACTCAGAACTGGTAGCAGCTGATTGGCTGCCTTTTGATGTTTTATTTGCTCTCACGTACCTTGAAAGGCGAGCTGAGTGCTTCAGTTCATCGTGTCATTTCAGGTTTGCTGTGGATTTGACTGAAGCGCTGATTTTCTTTTTGAAACCTGGCAGGCACAGTTGGCACAGAAATGTAAGATTTGTCCCATCCTCATCGACCTGTCATAAAACTCGTTGAAATGATCCTACGACGCGTCCTTGCTGCTTTGTCGAGTCCAGTTTTGTCTTGTCTGTCGGCAGTGGCGGATCTAAAAAATTATTTATGGGGTGGCAAGAGGGGGGCAGGAATTTTTGAAGGATGGCAACATATGGCAGAAGTATATACTGAATTTAATCACAGTTTGATAAGAAATAGACAGAGGAATATAAGTTGCACTCAAGTATTTCTGCTTGCAGGACTTTATACATTACTTAGAATATGTGTCCCACATGTGGATGTGTGTTCATACTACATAAGGACACTGTTACAAGAATTGTGGGTTCTTCAGTGTCGAAAAAAAATGGCTGGAGTTGCTGAAGCAGATTGAGGTGTTTTATTTTACAAAAAGTGTGGGAAAAAAAACTAGGATATCCAGAAAATAAAGAAAATGGGGGAAAAAAAAAACTAGATGCAAGAAATATACCTGGGCATATGCCTTCTCGGGCCTGCAGCTACCCCAGACTGAACCACCTGAGACTTGGCCAGTGGTTTTTAAGTGCCAAGCCCCTCCCCTGATGAGTTTTGGTGTGGTTATTGATCAAAGAGGGAAAGCTTCAGGAAACCGTGTGGCATAATTACAAACAGCAAGAATGTACTGATACCCAGCGGAGCTCTTTTCCAGGGGCCCAACAATGTCCATTGCAATCTGCTTAAACGGGGTGGTAATCACTGGCATGGCCTGGAGGGGTGCTCGATCTGATTTACTGACAGCACTGCGTTCTGACAGTCTGGGCACGTTTTGCAATATTTCTGCACGTCAGTGTACATTGAAGGCCAAAAGAATTGAGCGGCTAACCTGAGGTATGTCTTGTAGTGACCTAGGTGTCCTGCCCGTGGAATGGTGTGTGCAAGGTGTAATACGAGTGAGCTGCAACTACTTGGCACCACTAACCTCCTGCTGTCTGACTCCTCCCCCTGGTAAGGAATGTCATTGTGTAGGGCATACACTGACCCACCTACTTGGGCGGTGTGATTATCAGAGGTTAGGACCTTGGTGAACAAAGACTGTAAGACAGGATCAGAGTGTTGTCCTGGAACTTGCCACTTGACATCTGAAATAGCATTTTTAGGCATTTCACAAGATACAGGTGCACCCACATATTTCTCTAATCACCGTTGCCGACGTGTCTTTGTGGGCCCTTTGGTTCCAGCCTTGCACAGACTATCGCATAAGACTGGCAGAGGCTGTAACCCAGATTGAGCTCGAGCCTTAGTCTGGGACCGTGTCATGACAAAACAAGATACATGCATTTTCTGGCTTGACATAGGCTCATGAGTTTTACCAAGACTTTTAACTTTGCTTAATAGATCATACAGCACAGGCAAATCCCGTCCCAAAAGCATTGTCACAGGTAAGTTTTCTACCACTCCCACTGTCAAATACTTTTGCCCATCCACCTCAACTGTAAGCTCTACCTGTGGCTCTGGCTTACAATCATCATGTACACACAAAACCTTGGTTTGCTGACTGTAATCAAGAGCACAAGGCACCCACCCTTTCCTTATGAATGACAGAGCTACCAGAATCCAGAAGCGCAGTAAGAAGTTTCCCCATTAACTTTTACTGGAACAGACCTCGACTCTCCCTCCCCATCCTGGTAGTCACTCTGCTCCCCTGGTCGAGGCAAATAACAGTCGAGCCAATTTTGGCCTCTTCAGAGGGCATACAGATGCCTTGTGTCCCTGCTGCTGACAATGATAACATATGACTAAGCAGTATGCCCCTTGTCACCCCCCCCCCCCCCCCCATTACCTTCAAAGGTCTTTCGAAAGCTGTCCCTGGGGCGGTTGTAGTTTCTGGTTTCCACCCGTATTGGCCGAGATGAGGCTCCCTTCCTGGTGTTCAGGTATTGCATAGCTAACTTTGCTGCCATCAGCCCATCCTCAGGTTCATGTTCCTTTACCCAGGTCCTGATGTCTGGTGAAAGTACCTGCTCCAAGATGATGGTCTGCCCAGCTGCTCCTTGGTCCTCTGCTCTGGCCGTATCCAGCGATGATAGAGGCCCTTCAGTCGGTGGTATGTGTCTGTCGGTGTCTTCCCAGATGGTGTTGAAGTGGCACGGAACTGTTGATGATAGGTCTTCGACAAGATGTCGAACTTGGCCAGCAGCGCCTCCCTCAGGTCTGTGTAACTGTTGGATTTGTCTTCATCCATGGCTGTGTAGGATTCCAGAGCTTTCCCAGTCAGCAGGGGAATCAGTCGGTAGGGCCACTCCTCCCTTGGCCACTGCCATGTCTTTGCCATGCGTTCAAAACGGAGAAGGTAATTTTCAATGTCCTCACCTTGTTGATAAATCGGCATCTTGGGCTCCTTATGCTGGACTGTAGGGGGGTCAACAGGAGGAGCAACCGGTCTACTAGGGAAAGAGAGCCCTGACTGGTCCAAGTCAGGGTTGTCATGTCGATCAACCCTTCTGGATCCTGGTGTCGGAAGATCCAGCCAGGGGCTCCCACCTTCAGCTGTGGTGGACTGCCTGGCTGAAAGGGCCTGTAAAGGCTGTTGGGAGGCCTCCAGTGAGATACGCAGGCCCCGGAGCTCTTCCTGAAGAAAATCATCTCTCCTCTGCTGGGTGGCCAAAAAGCTCCTGAAGAGATCAACCAATTCTGAGGTTGAGAGATTACCCTCTGACGATGGCCCAGGCTGCAGCGGATGGGTTTTTGGTTTTACCCCTTGCTCCTTAAAACCTTGTGCCTCCTCCTCTGCCGATTCCCACTCATCCTGATCCTTCCCATACTTCACCAGTGGCTGCTTGGTTTGAGATCGTAGCCCAGATCTCTTCCTAAAACCACGCTCAAGCTTGCGACTGGCCATCCCACCACTGCCACCATGTGTTACAAGAATTGTGGGTTCTTCAATGTAGAAAAAAATGGCTGGAGTCACTGAAGCAGATTGAGGTGTTTTATTTTACAAAAAGTGTGGGGAAAAAACTATGATATCCAAAAACTAAAGAAGCTGGAAAAAAAATACCTGGGCATATGCCTTCTCGGGCCTGCAGCTACCCCAGACTGAACCACCTGAGCCTTCTTCCTTGGTTTTTATGGCGGTTGGCAACCAACCAGATGGAGCATTACCGCCCTCTTCTGTCCCATCGTGGAACACCATCTTCCCCTACTTCTAACCCCTACACCTAAATCCTACCTCTAAATCCTAAACACAATCCCTAAACCTAAATCCTATCATACAATCCTGTATCCCTCAAATAATCTAAAAGAACCCTAACACTCTCCCTATCCTCCATCCTCAGAACTCCCTCCAGACTGATCTCACCCTTCCCCATGTTCCTCCACCTGTCCCTCATCACCCTCCTCTCCACCTCATACCTGCAACACCTCAGAAGTACGTGCTCTACCGACTCTTCCTCACCACAGCCCAGTGTCGTGCTTCCCCATCACCTTCAAAGTCCCGTTCAGCCCACAGTGTCCCAGCCTCAGCCTCACATTCACTACTTCCTCCCTCCTCTGCCCACCTCCACCCCTACACCCTCTAGCTTGCACACTCCTCTGAAACCTATACAAGTGCCTACCGTTCTTCTCTCTGTCCCACCTTCCCTGTCACATGCCCATCACCCTCTCCCTCACTATCACCTTCACCTCAGCCCTACTCACCCTCACATTCATCTCCACCGTCCTCTTCACCAAACGCCCCCTTTGCCAACTCATCTGCCTTCTCATTCCCCTCCACCCCCACATGTGCTGGTACCCATAAAAACCTAAAAACCCTTCTCATACACCTGTTGTGAGCCCTAACCTAGTCCTAGTCCTAGTCCTAGTCCTAGTCCTAGTCCTAGTCCTAGTCCTAGTCCTAGTCCTAGTCCTAGTCCTAGTCCTAGTCCTAGTCCTTCCTCCTCAACTCCAACAAACACCAGTCCACCTGAACCTTTGTTGCCAGTGACTTTTAAGTGCCAAGCCCCTCCCTCTGGACCAAACCATAATGACCTGGCAGATAACAAAACTGCATAATAAAGGGGAAAACGACACATAATAGGCCATCTACAAAAGACCTTATAAACAAGAACAAACTCATACAAAACCCTACCAGTAGTACAAAAGAAATAAACTCCAAAATCATAACAAAAGACAACTAATTGCCTAATTACTTGGCTGCCCACATGGTATGCCCCACCATTTGCACACCTGTGCAGAGGAAGTGCAGACGGCTACTTCCTGTTGCCTATAAAACCCCGCCCCTCTGAGCAGCTCTGGTTCAGACCCAGTGACTGTGGAGGAGCGAGACAGCAGTTAATCTCAGCAAACAATTAAGGGATTGTGAGTGAATAAATAACCTGACTTTGCCTTAACAGTAGTGGTGTGTTTTCTTGACTCTATGACTGTAAGGGAAGGTGGAAATGGTCGATTGTGATTGTATTGTGGTGCGTGCACTCACCACAATGGCAGAGGGGAATATGGAATGTGACCTGGTTTGTAACTGAGTGCCATGTGCTGCTGTCTCCTCAGTGACGGGCCGTCGTCACAGACACAAGCTTCCATGATGAGTGGCAGGTGTGTGAGAGGGGAAGCAAACAGTTGTTGACTGTGGCAGAGTGGCAGTGTTGCAGGCAGCATTTGTCCAAAGGAAACTATTACATAGAAACGTCCCCATGAGGACCCGTGGACTGAGCTGGACTGAGGTGAACACTGTAAATACACTGTGTGGACATGAATGGGTCATGGCACTCAAACGAGACACTGGCTTTATTGCTTACTCAGAAAAGCAAAAGCTTGTGCACCACTCATCCACACACGTATGCAAACATATCAGGTCATCATTTTAACAGTTTTTTAAAGGCTCACTAGCAACCACAACATGCAGTTGTCATGCCTGTAACAGCTGAATGTGGCGATTTCCATGTTGCTCAGCAAAACGCTTCACAAACGTATCCAGATCTAAAGCTTGTGTGTGTTTGGCTTCAATGCTGAGTACAGCCAAACTCGCTGGTCTCTTTTCTGTCATCGTAGACTGCAAACAGGTCTTTATGAGCCTGAGAGTTGAAAACCTTCGTTCACAGGATGCACTGCTCACAGGTAAAACAACTGCTATTTTACACAACCAGGACAACTCACAAAAAACATCCCAGTATGGGTCCAAAAATTGAGTGAACTCCATTAGAGTGGCAGGACTCCCCTCTCCCCCCTTCTTTTCTGTCTAGTACTCTCCTTGTCTGATGTAACTCATGTTTGAGATCCTCAATATTTGAATCGTGAGCTTCAGCCAATAAAAGAACAGCCTCCTCTCTCAAAAAAGTGGGACTTGATGGATTTAGTGCCTGGACACCTTGCATAGTGTTACAATTTGTGTTAGAAAATCTTCTTCCTGTTTCTCCAGTGGCGTTATCCAGAACTGGATGGCACACAGAGACACAAAAACTGTGTTTGCTGTCTGAAAGTCCATGCTGTCCCACGGTGGAGTGGGTGACAGCATCCTGAAGCACCTCTGCTGTCTGTCTTGACCTTTTTGGTTTTTCAGGGTTCCTACAAGTTTCAACAAATGAAATTTAAGACCTTTTAAGAACTTTTTTAAGACGTTTTGAATGAAATCTTACACCTGTTCGTGACACCATATGATAGCTTCATCAGTGGAATGCTGGGATGTGCTTCCCAACACACAAAATGCCTGTTGTGGTGCTGAACCAAGTGGATCGATACATGAAAAAAAAGAATCTCCAATGATGCATAGCAGCACCGACCACTGTGGAAAAAAGACTGATACAGAACTCTCAATTTCACCATTTATTAAGGCACTGAGAAATGAACACTGCCACTCTCCTTCCCTACAGAGAAGGCAACTGGAGTAGGGGAGTGAAATGAAAAGTTTAAAAAAAAATAATTTAAAAGTGAAAAATCAGTGTGTAAGAATTAGTGTGCATATCGGTGACATGTTGTATTGGGGTCCTGGGAACCTGGGCAGCGGTAAAAGACATGGTCGCTGGAGGAGGTGGAGGTGTGGCAGCAGGTGCTGGGTCAGATGTTCGATGTCCGGCTCGATGCAGCCTCTTACTCGTGTCTCATGTTTACCGGACGTCGCTTGCGACTCCAGAGCCTTTATCCCAATGTTCCCTCTTGAACTTTTTTTGGAACAAAGCACAAAGCTCGTGCGGATTTCCAGTAACTCTTTTACGTCAGCATTTAAATTCTTATCTGTCCAGCCACAGATCATTGAATCGGCACTCGCCCATTTTAGGTACCCGGTCAGACACACTGCGCATCCACCACATGTAACCTGCTCGACTTTCTGTGCAACACGGAACTCGGACCACACGAATGTGATACGCACCTTGAATCATTTTTCATTTGTGGTCGAACTGATTTCATTGTCGGACTCTCCTGCGGGAACATTTTTTTTAACACGGTAGATCAAACGTAACGTCAATTTAAGACCTCCTACCAAAATTTAAGACTTTTTAAGGGCCTTAAATTTCGGATTGTTGAATTTTAGACTTTTAAGATCGCGCGGGAACCATGGTTTTTGCTGAGTTGTATCAATGTGACCAAGTTGACACAAATCCAGTGTTTCACTCCACTCCTCCGAAGAGGCTTGAGTACTGGACTGGTGTCTCTTTAAGTGCTTCAATAAGTTCAACAGCCAAAGTTTGGAGTCACTCAAGACCTTTTGGAACAGAACAAGACATCCAGCAAAATTCAGATCAATCCCTCTTGCTTCAACAGCTCTTTGTGGGTGGTTCTCAGATGCACTCTCTTCAAGCACCTGTACTGTTGCAGCCAACCTGTCCATAACATTGCGTCATGCTACGTACCTACAGGCCCAACGTGTAGCACTAAGCTGCTGGAGCTCCCTTGGTGCACCATCAAACATCTCCCTCCGCACTTCCAGCCATCTGTTATGCACATAAGACCCAGATATGAATACAAACATTCGTTCTAACAATGAGAAGAAGTGTCACGCATCCGCCAGTCTTTTTAGAGTCGACTGTGACTGAGTTTAAGCAGTGTGCATTACAGTGAACACAGAAGGCATGTTTGGCTACTTCTGTTATTTTTGCTTGGACACCTGCATGTGCCCCATCGCTGCAGCGCCATCGTAGCCTTGGCCTACAAGGTTTTCTTTGTACTCCATCCATTTGTTGTCTTCCGCTTATTCCTATTAAGGGTCGTGGGGGGGTGGAGCCTATCCCAGCATCAACAGGCGAGAGGCGGGGTTCACCCTGGACAGGTCGCCAGTCCAACGCAGGGCCAACACACAGAGACAGACAACCATTCACACTCACATTCATACCTACGGTCAATTTAGAGTATCAATCAGCCTCGTCCCTAAATTGATGTCTTTGGACTGTGGGAGGAAGCCAGAGTACCAGAGAGAACCCAGCAGGAACAGGGAGAACATGGAGACTCACCCAGAAAGATCCTGTGATGGAGCCGGGACTCGAACCTGGAACCTTCTTGCTGTGAGCCCACAGTGCTGACCACTGCACCACCGTGCAGCCTCCGCATGCTTCTCAAGAAAGCATATAATCTTGTCACTTAGGGCAGCAGCAGCCAGGCGTTCTGCCGCTTCAAACTCCAGAAAGCTCTCGTGAACCACACCCTTGTAAAAATATCTCAGAACAAATGATATTTGCTCTTTTTTCTCTTTCTTTTTTTAGTTTCATCTTCAATCACTGAAAACTGCCTGCTCTTTTAACCTCTTGGATGCAGCCAAGCATTCAAGTATTTCATTTTGTGTTGTTTTACTGGTATATTTTAAATTCCCAGCTTCTTGTTCAAGTCTTTTTTTAACGATGGGCTTATGGTTACCCAGCAAATCTAACATAGCTAGAAAACCACCCTTTTTTTCAGAGTCAGGAGACTCCCTGCGACCCCGCTGGGCTGTGTTTTCTGTGGCTGTTAGAACTAAAATCTCAGCTCGTGTTTTAATGTAGTACTGATTTTCAGTTACCTGTTTCTTATTTTGCTCATCCATGAGTCCAATCACTGAGGTATTTTTGTCCATAATTTTCTTGTTCTCTGTCTATGCAAACATTGCATTTCCATGGCTTTCAGATCTGGCATGAGAAGAGAAACCACTTTCTTTCATTGTGGCCTTTTTCCAGTTACAGTCGCCCTCGAATGAGGTGAAAACAGTCCTTGGAGCATCAGGGAGGGGAAAATGCCTGCAGGCGAAACAGGAAGCGGCATCTTTTGACTGCGACTCCTCCAACCATGGACTAGATTTGTACCAGTCGCTGAGGAAGCTTCTCCTGGCTCCTCCCTGGAAGGTCTTAGGGCAACTTTCTGGCTTAGGCTGTGCTGGCCTCTCATACCTGGACTTGGATACGTCTAGAAGATGGAGAGGAGGAAAGATTCTAACTGAAATACAGCTGAACTAGTTATACAAGAGAACAACAAGTAGAAACACAATTTGGAACTGTCATTGATTAGTTATAACCATCAGGCTGTGTGAACACACACAGCATAACATTTTGGCCTGGGAGGGAATTTTTCAGGTTAATTTGTTTAATTTCTTAATTTAACCCGAGCAATAGATCTAAAATACTTTGTACACAAAATACTATATTAAACAGCCCACGGCCCAAGCGGCCATACTTGGTCTTAGTAGGATAAATACTTGGCCAAACGAGCTGGAAGATCTTCCCAAAGACGAGGAGCCCCAGCGGCAGGTTAGTGGCTCCCTCAAACAGCACCAGCATCATTCTCACAAACGCTTTCCCTTCAAGAACGTGACTAAATATTCAAGTTTCACATGCTGACATTACAGGAATCACAGAGGGAGAAAATGGAGGCGCGGCGTAAACTGGGTGAGGCTAAAGCCCAAACACACCGACTGAGAAGCGCCCTGAACGAGACCCGCAGGAGGCACACGGAGTCCCTGAAGAAGATGGATGGATGGGAGGAGCTGGTCCAGCATGGCTTCCTGATATTTAATGGTTGACAGCAAATGAAGCTTTCTTCATCCATGATTGTATCATGTACCTTTGGATCGCTGGTAACCAGGGCAACAGCATCTGTGTCTTTCATGCAGCCGCTCATTCTTGGTAGCACATTGAGACGCAGCACAGGATGGTGGAGCTGCTGGCCTCCCAGTTCCAGGTGTTCATAGCTTCAGTTTAAATGCCTGTGTGGTTCCTGTCCTGTTCCACCACCTCAACATCTGGGCATCACTTTAGTTTCCACAGAGGTTGGAGGATCAGATCGCTAAGGCCCAGTACAACTCTCAGGCCCTACGGCAGGAAGTAGCCAACAAAGAACACGTGTGTAACACGGTACGAAGAGAACCTGAAGATATTTCATGGAAGCCTTTGTTCCTTGTATGCTAACACTGACCACATCTTGTCACAGCTGCTGAATCAACACAAAGAGGACGTGGAGAAGATGGAGCTGATGAGGACACTGCACTATGAGACAGTGAGCTGCCTCGGTGACCTGAGGTCCATGGGCCACCTTTTGACTAAGAGGGCCCAGGGACGAGATCCAGGTCTTCCCACTCTTCTTGGTGTCTCAGGTGAGCTTGAACCTCCTGCTAACAGGAACAAGAACAAGTCCAGGAATGAGCTGTACCACATGGATCAGTGTCGCGTGTTTTCTCTGCAGCATTCGTCCCAGAGCCGGAGGAGGACGATGACTGGAGGAGCTGCAGTGCTGCAGAAAAGACTGGGAGACGTTCTACAGCTCCGTCGTGAGGCCAACAGCTGTCAGAGGCAGCGAGGAGGACGTTACGCCAAGGACTGTGGTTTTTACCGGGTCAGTTTAATGTTCTTCAGATGACTAACCTCTAATATTGGAGCCTTTCACATTGTGTGTGTGTGTGTGTGTGTGTGTGTGTGTGTGTGTGTGTGTGTGTGTGTGTGTGAGGGTCCTCTTGCAACATCAGGCCTACTACACCTGTTGGTGGACCTCTGTCTCAGTCTATCAGCCAGTAGGATGCCTTCACTGACTGATTAACCTCTGTAATTATACGATATATGTATATTTAGTTGTTTAATTTTGAGTAATTGTGTGACTGTTCGCAAACCTGTGTTCAATATTTAATCAGGAGTATATTTAGTAGTGTATCTAATACCATTTGCACGATTTGAGTTACATATATGGTTAATTATTTGAACCATTTATTGGGAAATAAATCCGAAATTAAATAATTAATTTGAGTTTGTTTATTTTTACACATTGCTTTTAATTTTAAGTAAAAAGTAATAAAAGTAAAAGAATTACGATTTGAGAAATGAAAATTATTTGAGGAAAATACTGTTAGGAGAAAGGTTGTGGCTTTAAGTTATGTTCATTTTCTTTGAAATTTACATTTGAAATGTTGAGCAATAACTCATTTTGTGTTTGTGTCTTTAAAAGGTTATCCACCTGCGACACTGGTACTGCAATACTACTACTACATCACACTACAACTGTTATTCTCCTACTGGAGAACTGATCTGTCATTGAGAACACAATCCTTACAAAATAAAACCAAGAAGAAAACCCCTCAAGCCTTTTTTTCAAGTTTTGGCAGGAACTGATATTAAACCTAAAATAACTTGACAGATATATAAAGATATAGTATCCACACACACAATAGACAAGAAACTCTTCTTCTGAGACAATTTTTCTCCTCCTGCGTCCTCTCGTTGCGTCTGGGTGCCCTCTTGTGGACAGAGAAGACACAGCAACCTCCACGTCAAGTTTGGCAAAACCATATTAGCTTATTTTCATAAGTCCATAATAAACCATCTGTTGAAACTAGTTTGTTTGACACTAAACCTGGTTTGCTTGCTTGAACCACTGAGACACAAAATTTACCGTAATAACTCTGACCCATCATCCAAGCTCACCAAAATATTGTCACAGAAACTTGATGCGCCTCCTGCCTGAATGTTTTGTGACCCAGTAGCAAAGACGCTAACAGTTTCAAACTCACAAACTACTCACCCCAAAAAAACAACGAAAGGTACGTTCCTAGGACACAGCATCCTGATCAGGTGATACTGACAGGTTAAAACAGAATGACTCCAGTAATAAAGAGGTTAAACCATCAAACATGGCTGCTCGGTCCTCCGTATTCCCACTTTCAAAGCTGTGCACCAAGACAAACACTTTATTCACACCTACTGAGAGCCAGGTGAGAGATTTGAGCCGTAGCTGAAGCCTATGTTGAAACTACTGAAGCTGACGCAACCTTAAATGTGTGGAGCACAAAAAACCCATCCTAAGACAGAACTTGGACCGAGTCTTCATACACAGCTGGTGCAACCACAGCCGGCAGTTAAATGAAGAGCGGCCATTTTCAAATCTACTACTGCAGGGTTTTTAGGTCAATGAAGAACAACAATACATAAACAAACAAAAAAAAACACCTCACTGACACCGACGCTTTCACTTTCAGGTCTGATCGCCTGCTGGTCAATGAAAGCGAATGATTCAAAAAGGGAAAGTACTTTTAGTCAAAAGGTTTGAGGCACAGCGGAGTCCTCCATGAATGCAGGCATGGCCTTCACTCTGGGGATGTTTCAAAGAAAGAAACGACACAGAAACTCCTGCTTTCCTGCTAAACAGAACAGAGCACTGGGGTGAAATGGCTGCTGTCAACCACATTTCCTCTCTGTCTTGTGCTCACACGCTCACTCACTCTTGACACGGGCGCAAACACAGCAGAGGCCGACGCCCTCGCTTTCTCTCTCTCTGCTGGCCAGTCCATCCGAAGGAGCCAACAGGGGGGATTTTTGCTTTCCCATCTGCAGCTTGGCTCTGAAGCAACCCAGCGGAATCTCCCCCGAACCTCCTGGACTACCAAAAGCCCTTCTGGTGCCTCATGACCGTTACGGACTTCGGTCCAGACGACCAGGGGCCCCCCTACCAGGAACCAGAAATAATCGGCACAACTTGTAAAGCCAGCATGTCTGGTTACATGGCCATTTTTGGCACATTTGAGCACAATTATTTGAGGAAAAGGTTACACAGCCTTGTCAGGTTGAAAAAAGGGGCCTCCGAGATCAGAACTATCTTGGATCGTCATGACAACTAAAAAAGCTGCAGATGGTGGTATCATTAGTTCACGCTGTGTACGCTGCATCCTCTGCTTCCCT
This sequence comes from Aulostomus chinensis, assembly GCF_037954235.1. NCBI lineage: Eukaryota > Metazoa > Chordata > Actinopteri > Syngnathiformes > Aulostomidae > Aulostomus > Aulostomus chinensis. The sequence continues at coordinate 9,003,920 of NC_141324.1, read as the reverse complement.
GAATCCCTCACACATCTCGTGCACATGCATGCTTGGACAGTAACGCGTCAATGCAAACGCCCACAAACGTCTTTGAGAGGAAGTGTGCAGCTCAGACTGAGTTCCACTGGTGGACTGAGGAGGGGGAGATTCCCTGCCAGCTGCCTGCCTCTCACCTTAAACTGATCACTTTTGGAAAAGGTGAGAGAGAGCGGTACAGTCTACCAATATGTAGCTTTTACACTCTTTAAGTTCCTCTGCATGTATTTATACATATTTATACACATTTTAACCTGTTGCACTTGCTTTGGAATCGTGTAGCACACAATAAGAACAATAATATTTTCCTGTTTGTCTGAGGCATACCAGCCTCCCTGATGATGGAGATAACAACCAGAGGATTATTGACTTGAACTGAGGATTTTATTAATTTATCAATTATTTTTAAATGAATGTGTTCAGTAAACTGTGTCAGAAGCTCTGGATATAAATGAAAAACTATTGATTTGGTGCAGTAGTAGCCAGAGTCATCCTCAACTGCTATCCCTTCAAAATTAAAGATGAACAATGAAGGACGTGCTTTTTATGCCAGGTCAATGATTCGGATTTAATGAGATTAAAACTTGCTGATCCGTCTCTAGTATACGAGGAGGACAAAACATGTCTAAACAACTGAATTTTCTATTAACGTGCAATTCAATGGCATTTTATTCATTTAAATTATTGTGATGAATTATAGCTGAAATTCCGCCTTTCCTCATTTTTGGCAGCTCCGAGCACCCGTACCGTAACAGCACGAATAGACGAGCATCGAGCGGCGGCAGGTTTAACTTTCATTTTCCTATAATTCTCCTACTACTGCGACTCTAAAAGTGAGTGGCTCGTGTTTTATTTCACTTCCTTATATCCTTTCCCTGTTTTCTTCACTTTCAATGTACAGAGAGGTATAATTTCTAAGTACATTGATAGGTAAATATTGCAAAAGTTATCGTAAAACGACTGAAGTTAGCCTGAAGTTAGCTTGATTTTTCACTGGCTAATTTCTTATTGATCTTTGCTCACTGGTTTTGCAGCCAAATTAATGTCACATGTTAAAAGAATCTGACATTAGCGGTGTGCCTGTACTACTGAGTTAGGTGGTTGTTAATAATAATAATAATAATAATAACAACAATAATAACAATAATAATCGTGGAAACATACAAGCGATGCTTCGGCAGAGCTAAAGCCGGGGTGCGGAGCCTGACTATGGAGTCAGTCAGAGTAAAACGTGACTCGATGTGTTCTTGTGTGTCAGACTCAGCATGTCAGCCAAAGACACCGTAAGACGTCATAAAACAGCCATTCACACGACCTTGTCCGGAGACCCCAGACTCATCCTCAACAAAGTCTATGAGCGAAGCCTCATAACCGCACGGGAGTACCACAACCTGAAGAGCATCAACAAAGAAGACGTGGAGGGACACGTGGTCGCGCTGGTGGATAGGATCATGAACAAGGGCGAGAACACCTGCCAAGCCTTCCTGAGTCTCCTGCACACGGATGAGGACATAAGAACCACTTACCCGGACCTGGAGGCCCTCCAGCTGAAGGACACCCTCCTCTTACCTGCACCCGTCCAGGTGTGCAGCTCAGACCGCGGAGGTAACATTAATTTTCGCATTCCACACGCCGGACCACAGACTGTTTGACATGGACATCCGTGGCTTCATCAAAACATAGTCAGAGAAATGTTGGTTTAGATTTATAATCACTTTGATTTTTTTTTCAGATGATCTTTCACCAAAGACTAAGATGCAAAAGAGGGTGAGTCCGACCACACTGTGTCTTCAGTCCAGGGCAGACGTAAAACAGCAATAAGTGAATAATAAGAACAGTCACTCAACACATTTAAAAAAAAACAAACATACAAAATCATATTGTGATCAAGGGTTTTAGTCGCTTTTCTTCCTGTAAGGGAAAGAAGCTCTAAAGCTTTAAATATGTAGGGTCCCTAAGGAGAAATCCTGTTTAATTACACGTGAATTAAAACTGAGTTCTTATGTGACCTGCAAAATACATTTAATGTCACTGAGACATGTTGTGTGTTCAAATATGTAAAAGCCTGCGTAATATCAATGGGGAACTTCAAGGGTCCCTCGCCGGGAAAACGTGAGGGCGACCGCTGTGCTCGCCGGTGTGCCGAGTGAAGTCGAAATTCAAACGTCATCTGGATTGAAGATGAATGCTTATGAGCATTGCTATCATGAATAATAGTTCAGTTTTAATACAGCCTGACATTTACACTTTCATCGGTAATTGGAGTACCTGTTCCTGATTGTTAAATTCTGTTGGTCAGTTTCCCGTATAAACAGTTGAACAAGAAGAGCAAAGGCTGCAAGGACACTTTTCTAATGACGAGCATCGTTCTTGGCGTGTGGTGAGATGTGACAGAGGACCGCGTCTACGGGCTTCAAAAGACTTAAGCGTATGTTTAATAGATAAATAATTACAGAAATAAATCATTAAATATGTGAACAAATACATCTTGGAAAAAAGAAAGGCTGTTATTATGTAATTATATTAATATTATTATCATATAATTCATGAATCTAATCGTTCATCTCTAGATTTATTTATTTTTTTGTGTTCCTATGTTAATAAAGCGGGTGGTCCGAATACAGACGGACCCCCTCCAGGCAGCTGCGCCCACACGTCCAGGCCAACCAGTCCCGCTCAGACTGATGTTTGGAACGCTCACTTCATTTTAGCTTTAATACATGCAGACACATAAATAAAGAAGTGTGTAAATACAGAAATAAGTAGAAGTAGAAATGAGTAAATACGTGTGAAAATAGAGAAAAGGTTTTGTTCATAACCAGAAGTACTTTTATATGCATTTATTTATTTATTTATTTTTCCTCTCCTTAAAATCGTCACGTTTTCCATGTAGAAGTACGTGTAAAATGCGTCCAGTGATAAGCAAAGGAAGGTTGAAAGGTGATCGGCTGCAGCGATGATCCCCATCCTGCTGTTGTCGTTGTTCCTAGGACGAGCGGTATGAGGTGAGCAGCCAGCCCGCCGGCCTCTGCCTCATCATCAACAACAGCAGGTTCATGGATGGAACCGAGAGAGCCGGAACCCACAAAGACGCTGGTATGTTCCAGACTAGACGGACTCCTGGTTTCTCCTGTTTGCTTCTGCTTGGATCTCTTTCTTTTTGCTTTCCTGCAGAGAGTTTGGCGGAGGTCTTCAGCTGGCTGGGGTTCAGGGTGCTGATGTGTAAAGACCAAACCCAGGACCAGATGGAACGGGCCCTGCGGTGCTTCAGTTCTCTGAGGGACTTGCCGCAACTGCAGGAATTCAACGTTCAGGAGTTTCTTGGCTGTGAATTCGCCGACCTTCAGGTGGCGCCTAATCATGGTGATGCCTTCGTCTGCTGTATTCTGAGTCACGGAGGAAAAGGTTTGGTCTACGGGGTTGATTTCAAACCCCTACCCATCAAACAAATCACGAGAGCCTTCAGGGACTGCTCCCCCCTCGTGGATAAGCCCAAAGTGTTCCTGATCCAGGCCTGCCAGGGTGCTCACACGCACCGTGGAGCGTTATTACCAGACCTTCAGGCTGATGACTCCAGTTTATTCTTCATCCCCGAGGAAGCTGATGTTCTGGTTGCTGTTGCCACTGTGGAAGATTATAAAGCCATGCGACACACAATCGACGGCAGCTGGTTTGTCCAGTCGGTGTGTGAGCAGCTGAGAGACGGCTGTCTGAGGTGCGTCACGTCAGCGTGATCTGACTTTGTCTTCAACATCCGGTACCCTGATGATGTCTGATCATAGACCTGGCACTGACAGTTCCACTAATGTTGTTTTAGGGGTGATGACGTCACCACCATCTTGCACCACGTGAACGATGATGTAAGCCGGAAGGAGGGTTCCAGGCAGCCTGGTGCAGTGAAGCAGATGCCTGAAGTCAGGTTCACCCTGAGGAGGCGGCTGGTGCTGCCACCCCCTCACAACCGGAGCTAAAGGACCACAAACCAAGACACCCAAATTACGTGTAGTCGCCTCAGGGAAAAGCCTGAGGAAATACTTCTCTTATTGGTTTAAATTTGTCTTTTTATGTATTAAGACTCTGTTATATTGAAAGATGACATTGCATCAATGCCTTTATATTGTTTTAATAAAGTTAATTGTGTCAGATGTTGATGAGGACTGATGGGTTCATGCGTTAAAGAAGAGGTTGGAATGGAAGTGTTCACAAACAGAAGCACTAAATCAGTCCAGCAGGTGATGCATGAGTACGACAGGTAGGTTTTACCAGGGGGTGGAGGAGGGGACTCCCGGGGGGTCAGAAATTTCCAGAAATTAAAAAAAAAAAAAGAAGTAAATTTATTGAAGAGGCCATTATTGTTTCTAAGAATGGAAGTGCTTTTTTAAGTATGGTTTGTGTTGTTATAACACACACCCACACACACACATACACATATATACACACATATATATATATATATATATATATATATATGTATATATATAAAAATTATAATTGGACTGTTTTTGAAGGGCGTTTGCGCCCTGCAGCTGGGGGAGGCAGATGGCCGCCCTCACAGGGCCCTGCTTGATGGTTCTGCCTGTTGATGGCAGTTCTCATCGCCATGGGGATCGTTGGGTCTCTTAGTGAACTGATCTAAAGAGTCTGGTGCCAGATGTGCTCCACTGGTGACGTGTCATGAGACAATTTCTGTTGGGTATTGGTGTCACAAACATGGACATCTTCTCAATGTCCTTTGAAAGCATTTTCTCAATGTCATCTTTTCATTGTTTAATGAAAAACACTGAGCTGGAGTTTGCATATGAAAGGTGCAACATAAATATAAAGAGATTGATTCAAGCACCTCTTGGAACAGTGGGAGGCCTTGAAGAGACCAGCTCCTCTGTGTTGGGGGTCCTAGCTTGAATGGGTTGAGAATCATGGGCTTCGTTGTATCTGAAGCAACAAGGAAAATATGAATCTTCCAAACCACCACTCGCTGCCTCTCGCGCTTTCGTGTGCTGACATGAAAAATCTCAGACAGCAAAGAGATTGGAACAAATATGAACTCATTGTGTTTTGTTCAGAGCTTCTCCATTCCCCCGTATCTTAGACGAAGCCTACACACATTAAAGTGTGGAACAATCTATAGGATTTGTGTGCGATTGCGCAAACACAAGGTTCTTTACGGTACTGCGGCAGCGTCGTTGCCATGGCACCTCGGCTTGTTCTGAGGGTGTCCGGGAAGAACCTGCGTAGGCGATAACGGTAACGGACTTGTTGCCTTTAAAATGCCAAAAACAGCGACTTCGTTGTAACAAAGGTTTTTTACTTCAACTTTTTCATCCGCAGAGCAACTCAGTTACCCGCAGACTGATCTATTCTGCCGCCGGTAGAGATGGAGGACCCGCCGGGAGACGAGACACCTGCCGGTCCTTCCTCGGCGGGGACTGCGGAGCTGAGAGCCTCGGACGAAGCTCTCGCCTTCATGTCCAGCATTGGTGGGTTTTCGCTGTGAGAGCAGCAGCACCTGCTCCTGGCACATGCGCAGGTGTTTACAAGTGTCAGTCGGCGGCTTTGTCGATGTGTCTCCCCGCAGAGCCCGCAGAGCTGTCCAGGTGTGTGTTTCCAGACTGCCTGGTGACCGTGTCAGAAGGCGGCCGACACCTGGGGAGTTTCAGTGTGACGGTGGAGTTCGGCTGCAGAGCCCAGCAGCCCTGCATCCTGCTGCACGCACGGAGCCAGGGAGCCATAGACCACTCGCCCTGTGGAACCACAGTGACAGGTGAGGGCCGGCAGCCCGGACACACCGTCCACCTCCCCCCAGCTGTCCTGTTTCTTGACCTCTGACATCTTTCTGTCCAGCCTACATCAGTGCTGGGCTGGAGGTTCTGGAGGAGGACTACCATGAGTATGTCAAGGCAGGTCATAATCAAACTGTGCTCCTCTTCTGAGCTCTACTTTCATGCCACGTCCTCCAGTTTTTACTTGTACATTTGGACCCCTTTCCAGCTGGAGGACCACAGTTTGGACAAAAGGTGTCGCCTGGTGCGACGAGACGGGCAGATGGTGATTGATAAAGTCACCACTGCTGGAGAGGTGAGAAAAGCTTGAAAAAATGAGATCAAATCTTTCGATGTGAGACAGTAACTCTGAGGATGTGGCGTGGGGATCAATGCCAGTGATGAGATTTTGAAATGAACTGTAAGTGTGTTTGTGAATGTGTGTGATAGGAGGTGACGAAGGCGAGTGTGTCCTACCCTCTGTCTGCCCTACGAGGGCTGGTCACTGAGGGCTCCAACCTGCTGCTGATGCGTCTGATTGCCTTGAGGAAGAAGGTGACCGACCACATGACCTTCATCTCCTTTGACCAGGGATTACACATCATCCACTCCTCCTTTGTGAGTAAATATTTGTAGGTTCTGTTGAAGGAGCAGGACAGTTTTTCCTCAGTCTAACAGGAAGACGGGCCCTCCTCTCTCCTCCGGGCTGCATTAGGGGGCCCAGAGCTGCAGAGACCAGCTGACTGCTAGTTAGCTTAGCACAACAAATGGTGGTCTTTCAAAAGTCAGTCTTTACCTGTATAAATATAACTAGAGTTGTGCCTAGCATTTATTATGAAATAACTCTCTGTAGTTACGAGACATTGTAAATTCAGAATCACGCAGGACTACTTTCCTGACTGGCGTAGTGATATGACCCAACACCTGTAAAACCCTTAGCCGTGTGTTTGTCTTTCAGCCTCCTACAGGATTCAGAGTCAGCAGGCTTACACAAAGGCTCACAAAATCATGACTATAACACCACAAGTTTTGCTCTTCCAGCTGCAGTGAAACATCTCTGAACCGTGTAATGTGTTGAGCCGCTTCACATCCCCTCAGAGACCAATAGTACTGAGCCACCACAGGCTGTCCAGGAACACACCCTACACACACAACCACACACTGATCCGTGCAGCAGTTGCTCCACACGTGGGACCAGCGACCAGCCAGACCCCAGCTTTCACCTGGTCTTGTTGTAGTGGTAGAAAGGAGCCAACGCTGAGTGACCTTGTGTGCACTTGTGGTTAGAGGGAGCTGGGTGTGAAGCAGATGGAGATTGAGGGTGAAACTGTGGAGATATTTGGGGTGCAGAGGACAATTCACTCCCTGGAGGACGGCCCTGCTACCTGGGAGTGCTACTTCCTGTCTGATGGGTAAGCTCAACACCTTTCCTGCTCCTTCTCCCTCAGAAGTACTCTGTTGCAGTTCTCTTGCAGTATCAAACAGGAATATTCTGGTGGTTCTGCCTGTGGGACCATTTGAAGTAAAAGCTTTGGCTGATACACCCCAATATTCTGGTTGAAGTCCCTCAATGGTCACACACTGTGGAACTGCTTGACAGGCTTGAACCTCGTTTATATGTCAAAGTTACACTGAATAGTTTTAATATCATTAAAAACTTTCTATGGTTTGATCAAACATTAACATTCCACTTTACTTAAAAAACAAAGCAAAACAAAAAACCACTAACCCCTGAAATAAGTGACTTCCACCTTTGAGAGCTCACAGTTCTCGAATTGAATATTAAAAAGCTTTTGCAATACAATGACAACAATTGGAAAAAAGAAAAAAATAAGCCGAAACAGAATAAGAAAGGTCAGTAAAATGCATCAGAAGATAAAGAAGTCAGGAAGGCGGCGTCTTGATGCTCCGACTCGACAACTGTCAGTGTCCTGGAGGATGAAGAGAGGAAAGAAAGACTCAGCCTCTGGTTGGAGTTTGACTTTTAACAATTTAATAACAAAGGTCAGAAATGTATTGATAACCAACCATTGATGCTTATTACTCCCATTATGACTCTAAACCTTAGATAAACCACATCTGTGGTACCCAGTTGTCAAATAATCAGATGAATTAACTCTTATCGTTAGTCTTTTTTCTCTACTTCCACTTTTTTTTAATCTTGTTTCAGAATGTTTCATTCATTCATCAGTACAAGAATGTACAGACGAAAGTTGTAAGCTGGACAAATCCCTTGAGCTCTGTGTGACTGTTCAGCCTGCAGTGGTGATGACATCCAGACATTCACCAGAGGGTTGTTTGTGTTCCTGAACCAGGCGCCTGGCCAGCAGAGGGCAGGTGGGCTCCCCAGTCATGATGAGACTACTGCAGGTACCAGCGCAGCAAGGGAGAGGTACACACACACTCACACACACACACACACACACACACAGCCTCCTGTGTATAACTGAGTTTCTGTGGCCTTCATACATGTGTTTGCATCTTAGGTTTTGAGAGGATTCCTCTGGTTTGGGAAGAAGACATGCAGATGCACTCAAAGTTCCTGGACAGAAAGGTGACGAGTCATGTTCATAATATTTGACTCATCAATTCAAACTTCCTGCGCCTGATTATTGTTTTTGCTCATGTGCCTCTCATTGTGCCTTGCCTGCACGTGTGTGTGTGCGTGTGTGAGACAGGAGGAGCTGAAGGCAGACCACACCTCATACCTGAGACAGCACCCGGAGATCCGCGCCCTCATGTCTGACTTCCTGCAGTTCTTGCTGTTGAGGAAACCAGATGATGTCTTCCAGTTTGCCCGAGATTATTTCCTCCCGTTCTCCTGCCAGTTCCCCCCCGAGCCAAGCTCGACTTCCCCTTCACTCTGAAAACACACCACCCGGGAAATCTCACGTTTAAAAAGCTGTGTTTTTACATTGTTGTTTATCACAAAAACTTACATTTTAGTTTATGAACTGAATGTATATTTGAGCAATAGGTGACTTCTCATAGGAAACATAGTGGAGAAGAACAATCACTCTGAAATTCACCTGAGTTGTGAGGTCTCTGTAAAAAAACAAAGCTTATGAAATTAAAATAAAGTGAATTGTTTTTAAAAAAAAGTCTCTGTAGCTGGATTAATTTTTTATCTACTCTGACCAAAAAAGTTTTAAAGCTTTAACAGTTATTAACTCACATACGTCATAGAGGGAGAGCTGGTCTTCCGTCAAAATAAGTTTTATTTTGACGGGTGTTAGCGGAAGTGCCTACACAAACCGACGCTCACTTCCCCTGATAGTGAAACGAGACATCGGCGAAAATCACCCCTCACCATGAATTTCTAGGATTTCACTGAGAAGTTTTTTATTTCTGAAATAGACGTTTTGCCACCTAAAGAACCCCGTCCTTCGTTTTCTGGACGCATTCTGACCGTGACTGTCGTTCAAACAGCGGTAAGTGAAGGTTAAACGTCGCGCAAGAAAACTTCGTGTAACTTATCGTCAGCGGACCAGCGTCAGTTAGCCTCTATGCTTCACGCCCACCGCCAGTAATAGTTTATCTTCAGGTTTTACCAAGAGTAATAGTTTATCTTCAGGTTTTACCAAGAGTAATAGTTTATCTTCAGGTTTTACCAAGAGTAATAGTTTATCTTCAGGTTTTACCAAGAGTAATAGTTTATCTTCAGGTTTTACCAAGAGTAATAGTTTATCTTCAGGTTTTACTGACTTGACGATGTTTAAGGCTGATTTTAAAAACAACAAAAACAATTGTAGTTTGGTCTTTCTGTATTTATTTTTATTTTTGCAAACTGAGATCAAACTTTTTGATGACGTCACGGAGGGGGGTCTTGCCCTGCGATGACTTGGTATTTCGGTTTAATTGTAGGTTTGCCCTCTACGTGACAGATGACGTAAAGGTAAAACTTTTCATATGCTGACGTCACGTTCAGCTTTAGTTTGAAGCTGCTATGCTGCGACTCCCCTACAGGCTCACTTCGCTGTTACCCGCCCGGAGTTTGTGTCTGTCTCCGGGGGCTGCGGGCCGGGGCCAGTGCGGGGGGGCTGGATGGACAGGCTGAAGCTGGTTCTCATAGACGAGGAGCTGGATTCCTCTGAAGTCGCTGCACTCTGCTTCTTGTGTCGGGATGTAGTCAACAGGAAGCGCCTGGAGGGGGTGGGTACCACATACCCCTACCTGTCTGAGCCTGGATGGATGGATGGATGGACTTTCTACAAGGTCTCATTGCCAGGATTGAGGCTCCCGCCATCCCTCTTTCTCCTGTTCCACTTATAAATACTTTAACTATTTTGGATAACTTATTACTATACCCGAAAACCTAAATGTAGTGCTTCATGTACTGTGTACAGCCACAAGTACCCCAAAGCCATAACATTATGACCGCCATCTTATAGTGTGGAAGTCCTGGCAGTGGTGCCAGGAATGGACCCACGGGGCCTCTGACGGCGTGCTGTGGTATGTGGCGCCAAGCTGAGATGTGTTCTGACACCTTTCCGCCTAGTTGGTCAGACACCGCGCCTCTGCTCCCTGAGTACATCAACCTGTGTCTGTCCATCCTGTTTGGTTCAGGTCTACCTAACAAGACCTGCAGATCCTGACCCAATTGTTTAGCCCCGCCCCCCCTTACAGGTGCCACTGTGATAAGATCACCAATATTACTCATGGTGCCTGCCAGTGGTTAAAGTGTTTTGGCTGATCAGTGCATGCATCTCTCCATCCATGTTCATCAACTGAGAAAAATTGTTGAGCAGAATTTATTTTGACTTCCAAAACTGAGAGAAAATCTCTTTGAACTCCATCCATTGTCTTACGCTTATTCTTGTTCACGGTCGCGGGGGGGGGGGGGGTGGAGACTATCCCAGCGTCAACGGGCGAGAGGCGGGGTTCACCCTGGATGGGTCACCAGTCCATCGCAGGGCCATCAGGAGCAGTTAGGGGTTCAGGTCTCAAAGCAGGTCGTAGGCTGTCCGAAACCACAACTGGCACGAGTAGCGACCTACTTCGCAACCTAAATTCCAGCCTTAACACGGTTCAGGTGCATCCTACGGAGCAACCTATGGCCCACAATGCACCGCGGACTTCTTCTTTGTCCCCTAAAAACTTGTGGACCCGCAAGCCAAGTTTGTGCCACCAACAGTCTCCCATTCTGATGGGCGTGGGATCTTTCTCTGTGTGAGTCTCCATGTTCTCCCCGTGCCTGCGTGGGTTCTCTCTGGTACTCCAGCTTCCTCCCACAGTCCAAAGACATCAATTTGGGACGAGGCTGATTGATTCTCTAAATTGAACGTAGGTGTGACTGTGAGTGTGAATGGTTGTTCATCTCTCTATGTTGGCCCTGTGATGGACTGGCGACCTGTCCAGGGTGAACCACGCCTCTCGCTCGCAGATGCTGGGATAGGCTCCAGCCCCCCGCGACCCTTACTAGTAAGGAATAAGCGGAAGACGACAATGGACGATGGATGGATAATTATAAATATATAATTATTAACATGGACTGAAACATCTGCTCCTCCTGCCGCCCCCATGCTGCAGCTCGTCCTGTTGCCCCTCTCACTGCTCTCTGTGTGCGTTCAAACAGATCAGCGATGCTAAGCAACTGTTCACCAGACTCGAGGAAAGAGGTCTCCTGGAGAATGCCGTCTTCCTGTCTCAGCTGCTGTTCACCATCCGGCGGGCAGACCTCCTCCGCCAGCTGGAGATGGACAGCAGGCAGCTGGAGGAGACGGACGCGCACCCTGTGCTGCCAGGGTACAGGTAGGTGCCTGCTGATAGCACCTCCAGTGTTGTTCCTAAATGCCTCAGCCTTTAATACCCCCCCCCCCCCCGCTGTCCGTCAGGGTGATGCTGTACCACATCTATGAGGATGTCACCCAAGAAAATCTGGAAAAGATTAAGTTTGTGTTGAGTGACAAGCTGGGCAGAAGACAAACAGAAATGTGCAATGTGAGAACACACACATACACACACACTTGCAGTTACGTAAGAAATGGTGGACTTCATGTTTTAAACTTTTTAGTGTAAATGTCTTCTTTACGGCTTTGGGCCCTCAACAGTCAGCAGCCCCATCAATGACTCCAGTCTGGGAACGTAGCCGTGTAGCAGGTACGGTTGGTGGCGAGCGTTGAAAAGGGAGTCCTCAGGGCTCTGTGGTGGAGGAGGGCGCGGCAGGGATATTCAGTTCTATGTGGATCGCCAGTTTCCAGCTTTTCAACTTGCTGGTTACATGGTGGCAGCCTTGGGTCAAATTCAGCTTCTGTGGAGTTAAGTTTCACTGCCACAACTTTAAAATAAGAGACTGAGTCGTTCCAGTGACACCCGTCCAGGGGAGGTGTATATGAAGCAGTCGGTCAGCAGTCAGAGGTTGACCTTGGCTAGATAAGGGGGCGGAGCCAACAGCCAGTGTGTCCTCCTGGTGTGCAGTGAACAGCTCATCTGGTCTGATCCCACTGAGGAGCTCCTGTCTCACTAATGGCTGGAAAACCTGGGTCTGCAGGAGTCTCTGTGCAGCAGGACACCTTGGAGGTGCTCTAGTGGTGCGAGGGGGGCCTGAACAGTAGTGGGCAGGGGGCTTTAATGTTTTGTACCTGGCGCCAGTTTATAACAGACGTTTCCGCTCTAGCATGGAGCAGGTCCAACACTTCCCTGATGAGGGAGCAGGGTGGGCGGCCAGCCGCCTCGAACAAAATTAGAATTGAAGCTTAATTTTTGTTCTCTGCGCTACCACGTGTACGTTCTCATTCTCAGCTTTGCCGTTTGGTTTTTCACAGACACACCAAGTCTTCTCTGATTGTTACAGACGGTGCTGGATGTGTTTGCTGAGATGGAAAAGATGGGTTTGCTGTCAGAAAGTCGTCTTGATGAGCTGCTTAAAGTACTGGTGGAGATCGATCAACAACTGGCACAGAGAGTGGAGTGCTACAAAGAAGGTAAGAGACACACACACACAAATAGACATATATCAGTGTCTCATTCATCAAATGATTGTACTGTTTGTAGGTGGAACCCAGCAGCAACCAAGCAGATTTTCTTCTCATGTCAGCATGGATAACCAGGTGTGTGTGTGTGTGTGTGTGTGTGTGTGTGTATACACTGTTGATCATGCAGTGAGTCAGTTTATTGACCTCAGTTCTTTCACACAGAGAGTCGACAACACCCCTGCGTCCTCAGGAGCGATTCTGTCGATATCTGAGACCAGCCCCAGCTGTAAGTCTCCTGTCCCGTCCTTGTACGCCGTGACTCCCCAACCCAGGCGGTGAATAATGAACCCTTCACTGTTGCTCTGCTTTTGTTCTTCAGATGAAGGAGAACATGTTTATATTGATGCAAGCACAGAGTCCGCCTCTCTGCACAATCAGGTACCTTCTCACCCAACCACCCGTCCAACTCAGACATTCAGTCGGTCGGCCATTATAACGATGATTCATCCTAATGGACGCGCGTGTGTGTCACAGGCAGAGTACTACGCTCTCTCTCATTACCCTCGTGGCGTGTGTATGATCCTCAACAATGAGTTCTTCTGTGGATCACAGCTGGGAAAACGAGGTGGAACCCAGGAGGATGAAAGTAGGTGTCGGTGTATTTCAGCAGCTGTGTGATGGCCCCTCGGATGTTATCGGTTTGTCTCTTTGCTGCCACCACAGAGGCCCTTCGCTCAGTCTTCTCCCAGTTTGGCTTCACCGTCGTCGTGCGTAACGACTTGACTGCGGTGGCCATGAAAAAAGAGCTAAAAACCCTCAGCAAAAGGAATTTTTCGGACGATGATGCCCTGGTGAGGAGTGTCACACACCCATCCATACATGTAGTTTTCTCTCTTTTATGGAATACTGTTTAACGGTGCAGCCGTTTTAAAAGTGAGATTGAGCCGCATCACCTAGTGGAGGGAGGAAGAATGTCAAACCGAACCACAGGACACATGGCAAAGTGACTTCTGAGGACATGGTCATCACCAGTCCTCCCAGAGTCAGACAAGAAGACTGTCGACCCTCTTCTCTTCTCTGTGCTGCATCAGGGAGATGAGCCCCCCGGAGACCAGCTGACTGCTAGTTAGCTTAGCACAGTGAATGGTAGTGGGTGGGAAGTGTTAGCATACCTCTGTCAAAAGTCATTAAATACACTTTTCTCTAAAACATTCCTTGACTGCATTTGACAAACTAGGACTTCACATACTTCCATCATGAAATAATTAGATTATTAGATTAATGAACCATTAAAATGACACAGCTGCAGGGTGGAGTTATTAAGAGTGAGCACTTTACTGTGTGATGCTAATCATGGTGGGCTTTGTAAGACTAAACCCTGATCCTAGCTTTGTCTGTTTTGATGGAAGCAGGCTAACACCCCCCATTCACTATCATTCACTGTGCAAAGCTCAGTAGCAGTCACCTGGTCTCTGGGGGTCTCTGGTCCCTGAGGCTGCTCAGAGCAGAGAAGGGGGTCTGTCTTGCTGTCTGGCTCTGGGGAGGATGACAAGTGAGCTGGTTCCCCCAAAAGATTCCTTTAAAAGAGTAGAACTGTGTGTGAGGCCGTGCTGATAGTAGAAGTCTGGTTGCTTGAAGCTGATTTTATCTGTGTATCCAGTGAAGAGGTACCTGGAAGTGGTTTAGCAACAAATGTTGGAAGGTTCTTTTTAAGAAAGAATTTGACCCTTGCCTCTTATTGCAGGTGGTGTGTGTGCTCTCTCATGGGGAAATTGGATGTGTCTTTGGGAGCGATGGGATCCAGGTGTTGATACGGGAGCTGACTCAGCCCTTCACCAGTGAGCGAGCCCCCACCTTGGCAGGGAAGCCCAAACTGTTTTTTATCCAAGCTTGTCAGGGAAGCGGCTACCAAAAAGGGTCAATGCTGAATCAGCCACAGCCAAGAGTGGAGCTGGAGGAGGGCCTGAGCCTCTTGGAGGTAGACGCAGGTCCTTTCCACGGCGAGACGGTGCCCTCAGATGCAGACTTCCTGCTTGGCATGGCCACCGTGCCGGAGTGCAAGTCGTTCCGACACACTTCCACCGGCTCCATCTACATCCAGGAGCTGTGCAGGCAGCTGAGACGGTCAGCAGGAAGGTGAGCCAGGAGCGCTGCTTTATATCAGGAAGAGTTTTCTACTTAGAAAAAGTTTCTGTGAAACTTTACCCATAAACCCGGGAAACATTCACCTCAGTGATTAAACCACAACTCAGCTGTGTGCAGTTTTATGATGAACACGCTGATGAATTCTCTCATCCTTTGCATTTTTTTGTCGCTGGATTTTTTTTTTAACAAATTCTATGTTCAGTTGCCAGTTAGGACTGCAGAGCACCGTGTGACGCTATGGCGGTCCCATAAGATCTGTGTCTGCTGTGCTGTCGGTGTGTTCTGTCAGCAGGAACAATGTTCTTTCATGATTCGTTCTGTCGAGAGCGCCGCAGTGAGTGCATGTGATGTCTTGCAGCTCGAACGAGGACGATATTCTGACTGTCCTGACCCGAGTGAACAGGGAGGTCAGCAAAGGAGAATACTTGGCCTACAAACAAATGCCTGAGCCCAAATACACACTCACCAAGAAGCTGGTGCTAAGGTTTGTGACAGCTGACCAGGACCCATCGTGATGCTCTTGAGTCTGTGTGTGTGTGTCTGTCTGTCTGTGTTTCATCTCTTTGTATGATAATGATGTTTGATTTTAATACTTTATTTGGTAGAAATGCAAAAATATTCAATAGAACATGTTGAAACAAACTGTTGGTCCCCCACACGTTCATTCCGCTGGTGCACTGCTGGAAACACACGTCGGAAATCACTCAATAACGGCTCAAACACCAGCTTGTGAGGTCACAAACGTCCATTTTTTTCCCCAGCATTGCAAAGGTTTACCCACCTGGCGACTGAGCGAGAGGCTCCTTCTCTCCATATTCTGTACAGTGTTCACGATATATCCTGTCATTCTGTCAGAGGAACTGCCTGCAGCCTTTCGGTGTTCCAGCTTCCTTGCTGGCTGCTCGTAGCATCTTTACAAACACCCGTCTGGCACTCAGAGGTGAGCTGCGATATTTCCCAGATTACAGGAAAGGAGCAGTCATTCCAACACCAAAACCCCTGAGTGTCGCCATGTCAGCTCTGCCGGTATGACTGACGGATGTTTACTGTCATTCACACAGCACGAGGGAACAAAGCGTGGATCTCAGACCTCGGTATTGACTGTCTGACCGAAAAAAAAATAGAGAATAAAATAGAGGGGTTAAAATAAGATAAGTTTGAAGAAGTTAAGGAAATGATAATTAGGACCTGTCCTGTCTAGACCTGTCCAACTAAAAGAACATTAAAAACATCAAAGCACAGAGGGCAGTAGAGTGGAGGAGAGGGCAGTAGAGTGGAGTAGAGGGCAGTAGAGTGGAGTAGAGGGGAGGAGAGGGCAGTAGAGTGGAGGAGAGGGCAGTAGAGTGGAGGAGAGGGCAGTAGAGTGGAGGAGAGGGCAGTAGAGTAGAGGGGAGGAGAGGGCAGTAGAGCGGAGTAGAGGGCAGTAGAGCGGAGTAGAGGGCAGTAGAGCGGAGTAGAGGGGAAGAGAGGGCAGTAGAGCGGAGTAGAGGACAGTAGAGCGGAGTAGAGGGGAAGAGAGGGCAGTAGAGCGGAGGAGAGGGCAGTAGAGCGGAGTAGAGGGCAGTAGAGTGGAGTAGAGGGGAAGAGAGCGCAGTAGAGTGGAGTGGAGGGGAGGAGAGGGCAGTAGAGCAGAGTAGAGCGGAGTAGAGGGGAAGAGAGGGCAGTAGAGCGGAGTAGAGGGGAAGAGAGTGCAGTAGAGCGGAGTAGAGGGCAGTAGAGTGGAGTAGAGGGCAGTCGAGGGCAATAATAAATAAATAAGTGCAACATCTTTAAGAGTGCAGGCCTGCCCGTCCAGCAGGCCTTGACTTCAACAGTGGAGGCTGTTTGCCAGCCTGGTAGTCTTTGCCTGGATGCTGCGCAGCCTTCTGCCTGAGGGAGGAGGGAAAACAGTTTGTGTGCAGGGGGGGTGGGTGGAGTCTGTCATCAGTCAGGTCGCTCCGCCCCTGCATCGGTTGGGGGCTGGCAGGTCGCATCCCATGGTCTGTTGCGCTGAACTTGGCACCCGCTGCAGCATCTTCGTCTCTGCCACTGAGCAGCTGCAATACCACACGGCGATGCAGAGGACAGGACGCTCTCCACCACACACCTGTAGAGGGAGCTTGGGGTGTGGGTGTCCAGCCCTGCCGTCTTCAGCGACCTCAGGACGGAGAGGCGCCGCTGAACTGTTTTTGAAGAGGGTCAGGGAGTCTGATTGACTGGACACCTCCTACATTCATGGACATGACCTGCCAGCTGCTCACCGCAGTTCCCCCACCAACACAAACCCCTCCCATCTCCCCCGGCTGCTGCCCGCTGTAGAATATCTGATCAAGTTCCTCTGACAGGTTTCTCTCCAGAGACCTGAACTGGTGGAGGTACACTGCACAGAGCTCAACCAGTCCTCCTCTGCGGCGACGGGTCCACACTCCTCCCGGTCAAACCGAATCTCATTCGTTGAATGTTTCTTTTTGGATTGAACACATGAATACAATTCTGACACAAGTTTCCTAATTCCCACATTTTTATACATTCTTTCAAATATGTCGGTCAGATTGGTGTCACATTTCTCCGCAGGCTTTCTCTCAGCATTAAAATAGGTCCTGCTCTGTAAATGCCTGGGGGGAAATAAAAGAACCAGGCTTCTCTAAACCATGTGTTCCAGAACGTTTCTGCAAACTGTCCTGGTCACTGATGATGTGATGCCAGTACTGAGACCTACAATCAGTCCTTGCCGGTTTAGTCCAGATCAAAGGCAGCCCACCTCAACAGCCTAGACTGTCTTTCATTTGAAGGTGGTTTGCGTTCCTTGAACTACATTCTAAGGGGGACCTTCGACCGTCAGAATGCTGCTCTTACAATCCTTCACTTCTATAAAACAAACACCAAACTTCACACAAGAAAATAAACCCACAGATGAAGAAACTCAAATTGACTCCCATTATGTATTAAGTATAAAGACACTTCTTGATGTGGTGGGGGGTTCTAGCTGGCTACCATAGCCCCCCCAGCGCAGCCGGAGTCCCCCCACTCCAACTGTGACCAGTGTGACTCTGATGCTGTGGTTGACGCGGGTCTAACATGTTGTTTTCGTGATGTCTGTCATGATTTCATGATTCAGTGGAACAATAAAAGAAACAGCAGCCTGGTTTATGACTTCAAAAATGTCTGATTGTTTCTGTTCCCCCACAACCACGTCCTCCCCCTCCACGATGGAAAGGTTCTGCTGGTGGGTCCATGGCTGTGAGTGCTGGTCATGCACACCTTTATGACGCTCGCGCTTTGACCTCCGTCTCATATTTGTCACCAGCAGAGAAGTGTAAGCTTATTGGCGTCCAACTGTGGGTGCCTCATCCTGCCAGAGGAGCCCAGCCAATCAGCTGAAGGAACAGAGGTCAGAACAGTCAGCAGCGCCAAGGCCTTAACCTGTGACAGAGCATCCTGGGAGTGGCGTCGCTCAGGTGTGGTCATTGTGACGTCAGCACGAGCAGGGATCGACTTGAGCGGGGATCTGCTTCACGTCCTGGTGCTGCTGTGGCTGCGCGGTTCATCATCGGCTACCTCAGCCTGGCCAACAAAAACCTGAGCGGAGTCTGCCAGGGTCCAGAACATCCTGATTCTTTTGAAGTTACCAGTCGCTCTCATTGTGTAAAACAGTTTTAGCACATTTCTTGTTAAGTTCCAGAGTTCTGGAGATTTGTTTTTATTTGAAGCCACAAGATAGATTTTGTTCCCTCAATCTACTTCTTTTGCGACCAGGCGGTAGAACTGCAACAATTATCTCGAGGGAACGAGTTACAACAGATGGCCTCCGTGTAACGGCATTGAGGTAACGTGATACCTGGTGACTGCTGGATGAAACTGTCGAACATCCGCGTGCGCAGTTCGATGTCCTGTGACTGTACACGGGCGCTGAAGGACGCTAGCAGCGCGAGGCCGTGACAGCTGGACTGCCCCACGTGAAGAGTTTTAGCAGCTTTGATTTGGTGAACGCGCGTCACTGAAATGCGCTGTGGTAAAATGAGAAGTTACACGCGTGAAGCCCGTGAGGGCCTCACACACACACTCACACACGACATTTTCATGGACAGTTTGAATTACCCAGGTCCTTAACCAAGATTAACACAAGGATTCACGACGGTTGTCGTGTGCACACGCGTGTCCCCACAACACGATGAACACCTACATTCACATCCGTAGTGGTGTGTGTGTGTGTGTGAGAGAGAGAGAGCGAGTGAAAGAGAGAGAGAGGGGCGGATTACTGCGGACTCCACCCTGTTCGTCTCAGCTCCGGGAAATGTTCTCCGCCGCTGCTGGCTGACATCTGGCCGCTCCACAACAGACTGAGAGCCGGTCCGTGGACTGAGGGCGCGGCTGGAGGCACGAACACTCCGGTGTGACGGTTGTATCGCTGGAAAGGAACCCGAGCAGAGCTCATCTGCTGAACCGGCAGCCTCGGTGAGTGTTCATGTGGCTCACGAGAGTCTGGCAAATAACAGGAGTTGCTGGATCTGGAAGTCCGGGGAACTTCCACACGGAGGCCTGCTGGTTCGCGAGCGCGCGTCTGTCTGTCTGTCTGTGTGTGTGTTCTTGTTCTTGCTGCATAATGAGGACTAGAACACGGATTTAACCAGCAGAGTGAGGACATTTGAGTTTGAGGGTCAATACTTGGTTTTAGGGTCGAGGTCAGAATCAGGTTCTAGTTAGGTTTAGGGTCAGGCAGTCAGCTGAGGTGGTTAGGACTGGGGTAACGGGTTAGGGAATGCATTACGTCAATGAAAGTTCTCACAAAGATATAAGTTCATGGGTGTGTGTGTTCGTCCTCCACATAGACACACCTGAAAAGGCTTTTTGTGAGCTGAACGTCGGTCCTCGGTGAACAAGGTGGAGTCAGTGTGTCACGCCAGCGTCATGTTGGAAACTGTCAGCCATGTTCTTCTTCGGTCACGTGAAACCAGAATTGAGTTTCTGCTCCAGGCTTCTGTCTACCTGTACAGTACACAGGTAGATACTACAGTTAGTAAACAGGTGTCCTAGTACAAGCGGTCCTTCAGCTGAGATGTACTCCCTGTGCACAGTAGTACACAGTGGGCCAGCATGTCGTGTACTTTCCCATCAACACCCGCGACACCTGAACCAGATGAGTCGGGAACACATTCTTACCAGCACACCTACAGAGACACACCTGACATTCGTAAGGGACCTGTCAAAGCCTGTACCAAAGTGGGCCCCTCCTCGGGGACAGTGGTTTCTTTGGAGCAGCAACAGGTTAATTAGCAGATGTAGATGAGGACAGCGAACTGGTCTGAGTGGCCCCAGTCGAGCCAAGATGGCGGAGTTCAGAACTTCCTCAGCATCATCTGCTTCCCCCTGGCTTGTTTTGTGTGTGGGGGGAAGTTAGCGTTACCTTGTTTGGTGTCCTGGCGTGTTGGTGTACTCGCTCCACCTTCACCAGGTCAAACAATTCCCTCAGGTTGAGGCCGGAAACTGTCACGACCTCCCTTGTTGATGTTATCTCTCACTCAGAGGGTGTGTGTGTGTGTGTGTGGGGGGGGGGGGGGGGTTGTTGTGACTCGTTTCTTGTCATAAACAAAAGTTGTAAATGCATTTTTTTTAACTCTGTGAATCTTTTTTTAACTTGTGTGGCACAAAGGAACCTGACCTCAGATTCTCCGGGACTTCTAATTATTTGCCTGAAGTCACAACAAGACCCCCACACCTCTGAGGCTCCCGTGGATCTGACAGGTTCGACCTCGACAAACAGACACATAAATACACAAAGCGGAGCCCTGGCTTCAGCGTCGCCTCTGGGAGAAAGACCAGCCAACAAATATGAAGTTATGTAATTGCCTTTGACCGGTTTTCTGGGCGTCTGCGTTCATGTGAGTGTCCATTAATGAGCAGTCCAGGGTTTGTGTCAGGCTGCGTGAGGTAAACACACTCCCAGCCGTCGTCAGCGCTGACTCACACCCACATGACGTGTTGGTGATGGAGGAACTGAACAGTGGAGGGAGGTACGATTTGAGGAGAGCTGCTAGTTTTCACCACACCCTAAACACAGGGACCAGTAACAGATCTGGACCCAGACACCAGAGGAGTCTGGCCTGGCTCCTCTGGTGTCTGTTGTGCTTCAGATAGGGTGGGACAGTTTTCCGCTCAGTGTTTTGTGCCCCGTTGCTTGGCGCTGGGGTCGTGATGTAACAGCTGCAGGAGGCGGAGCCAGCTCTTAAATTCCTTGACTCTGCCTTTCCCCCTCAAAGTCCCAGTCAAAATGGAGCTCACAGGATGTGTGGCTTTTTCTAAGCTAATTGGGAACACGTGTAGAACCCAAAGGTCTGCTGTGTGTTGTGGCGAGGAGGAAACGCAGCAGACACTCGCAAATGCATTTACAGAGAAAATGTGTTTAAAATCCAAATAAATCCTGGAATGAGAGTTTTTATTTGGCAAACACATAAAGGATCCCTGGAACAAGCCCCGAGCTTTCTGGTGTGTGTGTGTGTGTGTGTGTGTGTGTGTGTGTGTGTGTGTGTGTGTGTGTTGATAAGGAAACAGGAAGTAGCAAACTACAAATACTTTGTTAGTGTGCTTCAGTCGTCTTCGTCTGACTTTACATTACAAGTTTTTTCCTGAGGTTTCATTTTTACTGTCATTGACCAGCTGACATCTCAAACTCGACTCACATGTCTGACACTTTATTCTATTTTATACTATATTTTGGTTTTATAGTCTCAAAGGTACAGTGAACACTGCACCGAATCTATTGAATGATACTAAATATTACTATATTTTACTTCTGCTTGAGTGATAAATGTGTACTTTTACCACCTCTGACTTGAAAATACTACAGTTTTGATTTATTACTGAGGTACTTTGTAGACAGCTGAGCTTGGACTGGATCAAAAAGGTCAATTTTTGTACCAATGAGATGAAGTAACAGAATCAGAAACTCAAAATATTGCAACATGTACAGATCTTGCAGTATAAAATCATCTATTGCATGGCCCCAGGGTAGCCGTTAGCAGCTGCTGCTAGCCGTTAGCAGCTGCTGCTAGCCGTTAGCAGCTGCTGCTAGCCGTTAGCAGCTGCTGCTAGCCGTTAGCAGCTCAGCAGTCCTCTCTGTCTCCGTCTTGTGTCTGGATGCGTTTTTCGCTCTAGCTCATGTGACCTCAGACCTCAGCTGGTTTATGTCCTGACTGCTTGATCCTCTGGTGTTAGAAGAGGCTGCTGCTGCTCTGCCAAAGCCACATAATGTTGCTTTAAAGGCTGACATGTTCCATTAATCAACTCCTGCTGGATCTGTCTGCTAGCACCTCTGTGTTTGCTCCAGAAGGTTGAGTTGCTCAGTGGACGCAACCAAACAGACACTAATTGTTCTCTCCTCCTCCCAGTGTCATCATGTCCAGGTCAGACTACCCTCCCGGGTATGATGACTCCCACGGCCCCATGTACGCACCACAAGGTGGGAACTACCCGCCTCCTGCGTATGGCTTCCCTGCCTATGGTGGACCTCAGCCAGGCCAGCCATCTGCTCCCTACCCCTCTGGTCCGAACACGCCTCTGTTTCCGGGCCAGCCGGCGGGTTATCCCCCGGGCGCATACCCAGGACAGCCTCAGCCCGCTGGGTATCCAGGATCTGGTTACCCGGCTCACCCTCCCATGCCCCCTGTGGTCCCACCTACCATACCATCAGACATGCTGAGCTCTGGTAAGAAAGGAGCCACCTTTGTGGGCTTCTATAATCCCTGGAGTATCTCCTTACGGTGCATGTGGCCTTTGACCTGTGCTCCTCACGACACAACGCGCAGTTTTTACCCTGACTGTGACACCATCATCGTGCTCATGCAGCTGGGAAGAGAGAAACGTTTGAGAACATCATCTCACTTGAGAACGTCCGCACTAAACCAGGCAACGTGGTCGCAGCCCAAAACCCTGCCTGTCACGCAACCTTGTCATCGCCCGATAAACCAAACCCAGGCGCAGAGGCACCGTTCTGTCAGGGTGATGGTACGATGAGGAAAGCAGCATCAGCCATGTCTGTTTTGTTGCAGGAGTTTTCCCTTAACTGTTGGTCTGGTTCACGCTAGCTTCAGATATTTCAATATTTTTGTTCAATGGCACAAATTAAGTTCTAAATAAATTAAATGGAATTCATTCAAAGCGTATTTCCTCACCAATGTATTGCATAATGGCGTTCATACTTCAATCATGTTAAAGTGGTGTTTGTTTGTAAGATGAGTTGGGTCTCATTGTCCTGTTTCTCCCAGAGCTGATTTACAGCCACAATCCAACACAATCTCTCATCCTTCATCATAAAAGCTGACAAGTTAAGAGGCGTCAAACTCTTCCTGGAGCACTCAAAATCTCCCAGTCCTGGAAGCTCAGTGGGCACTTGTCTGTTTTCCCACCTCGGAGGTCGGGACTTTCTCTCTTCCCATCTGCTCATGAGCACGCGGTGATTTGAAGGATTCAAGCTCAGTGTGAATCTAAAGCAGGGCAGCTTTGGACTGACGTTGACAAACAGGATGGACGCCATAGTTGGTCACAAATGCTGGGTGTCATAATCATCACCCCTGACAGTGCATCTCCTGTAGTCCCCTGAGCAGTAACAGAGAGAGTTTGGTAATGGCGTATTTCCGTGTATCTCTTAATGACACAGGTGATGAGTTTGCTGCGAGGGGCAGCGGCTGGGACAGCGTGAGCATTCGCCATGCCTTCATCAGAAAGGTAAACACTTGCTGGGCCTTCAGCTGCTGCTGAGGTCTCTGGTTCATCACGGAACAAAACGAGTGGTGGTTGAAAGAGGCAGAAAAGGTTCTCAGGTCGCTGTATTGGCGGTGTGTTTTCACCGTTGGTCCCTGTCAGCCCTCAGAGTGAACTCAGTGAGTCAGCACTTGCTGGGCCAATGAACTCACGCCCATTTGGCATTGTATAGTAGCCCTCCAGGCTTGCCGTAGACGAATCGCTCGCACCAGGAAGCTCAGCGCCTGAAAAACGCCATCTTGTTCTAAATGAAAATGAACCGTAATCCAAAGCAGATGACAGGCCTAGCTCCCCACGGCGTGAACGCCAGAGGACTGAGGAGGAGCTGAAGTGGACCAGAAGGAGAATCAAGTCCTCTTTCAAATGAACAATGAACGCCAACAGAACTGAGCTCCTTTTCTGTCGCTCCTGGTTACAGTTCAGTTGTACAAGTGTGACCTTTGTGTGGTGTGTTGTAACAAACTATGAATATCTAACTATATAACTATCTCTCCTGCTCCAGGTGTATTTGATCTTGGCATGTCAACTCCTCATCACCGCAGGCCTCGTGTCAGTCTTCATATTTGTGTGAGCACACCGAGTGTTTTCTGTGTGTGTGTGTGTGTGTGTGTGTGATGCTGTAACTGTGTTTCTGTCTCTCACAGCGAACCTGTCAGATATTTTGTCCAGAGAAACCAGGCAGTCTACTGGGCGTCATAGTGAGTATCACCATGGTAACCGTGTATTTTCAGCAGTTTGGTAGGAATCAGGGCTGATGCTGGCCTCCTCGTGTCTGTACCCTTTCAGTGCTGTGTACATCATCACCCACCTTGTACTGGTCTGCTGTAAGGGCCCCCGGTGAGTGTGAACGCTAAGTGTCACAGCAGAGTGTGTGTGCGCCGGGGATTCCTCCCCCAGGTGAACTCTCCGATCTCGCTCTCTCTGCAGGAGGAAGTGTCCATGGAACATTCTGCTGCTGCTCCTCTTCGTAAGTTGGGTGACCAGTTTTTGACGAGTGAATAGTGACAAAGCAAATGCAGCGACTTTGCTGCTGGAGGTCGGACCGAAGTGTTGCAGTGACTCATGCGATCGTGACCTCGACCGAGCTACGCTATCACGTCCAGTCCACTGCCATTCTGTGTGCTAAGCTAGCTGGCAGCCAGCTGGTCTCTGGGCAGGACAGACAATAATCATATTTACATTATATATTATATATTTTGTTCTTTTCCATAAATCATGTGATGTAACTGTATTTTTGCACTGACACCCCCCCCCCCAAAAAAACAACCATTATGTCTTACAGACCCTGGCTCTGTCTTACATGACTGGATCCATATCCAGGTAAAAAAAACAATCATAATAATCAAGCAGTATGATGTTATTATCCAGTCACTTTCTCTCTGTATTAATGTTATTATTTTTAATTATTTTAGTTACTATGATACAAAAGCAGTGTTTCTGGCTTTGGCTATCACCGCTGTTGTCTGCATCGCCGTCACCGTCTTCTGCTTCCAGACAAAGGTAGGGGGGGGTGTGTGTGTGTGTGTGCGCGCGCACCCTGGCAGGAACTTATCAGCTTCACATTTCTCACGGGTGGGTCATATCTGCGCTGCCACACGTGTATTAACACACTTGTTGATGGTTTCGCCCTGAAGGTCGACTTCACCAAGTGCCAGGGCCTCTTCTGCGTCCTGGGGATTGTCATATTTGTGACCGGCATCATCACCTCGATCGTGCTGTCATTCAAATATGTGAGTTAAAGCAGAGGCGACAACACACCTTGAGGTCCTGGCCGGGTTTGTCTGGCGTCGTAACAATGACTGTTTGCTCTGGCAGATTTACTGGCTCCACATGCTGTACGCTGCTCTGGGAGCCATCGCTTTCACCCTGGTGAGTCACTGCTCAGGGTTGCTGTGAGACTGCTTGAAAAAGCCTGCCCTCCATTAACAGTGGCGTTGTCCTTTGTGTTCCTAGTTCTTGGCGTACCACACGCAGCTACTGATAGGGAACAGGAAGCACTCCATCAGCCCGGAGGAGTATGTGTTCGGGGCGCTCTCGCTGTACGTGGACATCATCCAGATCTTCCTGTTCCTGTTGCAGATCATTGGCGCTTCGTCCAAGTAAATCCACAGAGTTACAGGAGCAACAGTGAACCAGGGTGCAGAACCAGTCACAGCTTTAGGAGCTTCGCTTTGTCCTCAGAATCAAAATTGTACAACCATGAACTTCAGGGAGAACCAAACAAGGGCAGATGCTGAGATTCGTTGTGTTGGTTATTCCTTCGCACACAAAAAATGCACTTTTTTAAATATCTGCAACTTCAGTAAAATATTATCATATTAATAATCAGTATAGTGTACCAGCTGCACAATGTAGTCACTCTTGCTGGACTTCAGAGAAGGCAGACTGCCTGCAGGTTCTTTTTTGCATGTAGATGTTCTGCTTTACACGAACTGTCTTTATAAAATGGGGGAAAGTGGAGGCTTTGGAAGACCCGTCAGCCAGCCGATGACCACCCCCTGCCTGGTGAGACGCGGCTCGTTGTAACGGTCACACCGTGCCTTCATGCTTCTGAGCTGAGGGGTTGTTCTAGAAGCTTTTTTGATATTCTTACAAGTGCTTTCTGCCACAATCAGGTGCCTGTTTATACCTTAGTGTGAGACCCAGATAATGAGCGTGAACGTGCTGCGTCCCACCTGATAACGGACTTCTAGACCCAGCCGGTCCTCCACACGCGGCCCGTAACATAAAAACCAGGTCAGGTGTGTGTAGCGGCGGGTCTGTGGTCGTGGTTTGTAAATATATCGGTGCTGAAGTCTGTCTGCTTTTGTCATACAAATAAAGGTCTTTATTCATGTGATTCATCACAGTTGCAACAGAATCTTTTTACAATAAATCTCTACTAATCTGACAATGGTCGACTGTGTTTATAGAACACAATTAGCTCATCATCGCCAGCGTCCATGCTGCTCACTCACGTGACTCCTCCAGTGTTTTCAGTCTTTACGACAGTCAGGTGTGGGATGGGGTGCAGATTTTGTGGCGGCTTCCACACCCGCACCCACGTCACTGGTCAACTTTAACACTGTCTGTATGTCGGTGGGAGCGCCTGCCTTCATATTCGCCGTCATGTGCCCTTCGCATCCTCTGGCGGATCTTCAGCTGCTTCAGTCGGTTCTTGTCCACCTGCCTCTTGGTCAGGAGGAAGCCGATGATTCCTGAGGGAAGGCCGATCATCCTGGGCAGAGGGAGGGAGGAACATCAACGATAACCTGGCAGGAACCCTCATCTTTGCTTGATTCATTCTGCTAGCCAGCCATTTCTAATATTTGACCATCCTGTTTCTAAAAGGCAGCTTGTAACCTTCAGGAAGCCTGCAGTGCTGGTGTGCTACGGGCCTGAACCCTCCAGGACGACGACTGAAATCATGGTTTAATGAATTGTAACTCGTCCACACTGGAACTGCTTTGCTGAGAGTTGTGGTGCCACGATTCACTTGAGTCAGAAACATTATTATGACCATAAATTTGGAGTTCTTGGTCGTCTGGATGGTCCATTGGACTCCAGACCCAGCTAGAGAATGCAGAGTCCGGAGCCGCATGTCTTTGTTTTTCTGTCACATCGGAACATTGACAGCTTGGGTCTACGGACACTAAGTGTTCCCAGGCTCGTGTGCTCAGGAGGATCCTCAGAACTCATTATTCAATCACACTAAAAGGTTCCTCCTCATCCAGGTGCAGGCAGGATTACTGCTGTCACCTACACACAGCCGTTTTGGACAAGTGTGCAGCCAAGCCTCCCCTCAGGACCAGTACAGGGTCCAGCTCTTACTAAATCTGCTTCAGGGGCTCTAGTTTGTGGCGCTGTTGAGCATTACTGGTTACACTGGGAGCTCTTACTCGTACTTTTGTTTCTTAAGCCCTCAAAATGTCAATCAATCAAAATAAAGCCAACAGAACATCAGAATCCTCATGAGGAGGGATTATTGCAGGCCAGCTGGATTACAGCTTCTCCCAGACGCTTCGGTCCTTGGATGAAATGAAAAGAACACCTTGTTCCGCATCATCCAGTCCGTTGTTAACGTCTTACAAGCAGTGAGTGTGTAAATGATCCTCTGTTAAGATCAGCTGTGTCCTGCATGTTCAGGTGCCACGTTGACCTGGATGGAGGTAACTGGACCTCTGGTCAACAGTCAGGCGCCTCCACAGACATCCCAGCATGACTTCATCCTTTGGGGTTTTTTTTATACTTAATTTTTTTTTTTTTTTACACTTTTTCACTGTGCTTTTATGGTGTCAAAGTCAAAGTAAGCAGCTGACTGAATGTTAAATAAAGTACTACCTCATCTGATCACATTAATCACTGCCTTCAAAGTAGCTGACGAGCTGTCCTCGCATGTCAAACCTGTTTTGAGACAATTCTCAAACAGGTGTCCCTGAATGTGTCGTGGTAGAACAGAGGTGGACCTGACAGGAGCCCCTCATCCACCACCAGCTGGAGAGAGACTGAGGTTCCAGTCACTGGGGGGGCTGAGTTACAGTCTGAGGAAGCTCACATCCTTTGGCTTCTCCTTTGTTGTGCTACTTGCGTTTCATGTTCTGCAACTGTGAAGGATGATCGGATCAATGCACCACAGCCAGAAACCTTCCACTCAGTGTGACACCTGTCTGTGGTGGTGACGTTTGACTAGGAGCATGACGTCACTGGGACTAACCAGGCATATGCAACGATCCTCATGGGATTCTTCGCCTTTCTACGGGGGATGTACTCAGGACCCTGGTCTTCCTCCTCTCCCTCCTCTGTACGGGGGTCTGTGCTGTTGGGCAGGGGGCCCCTCCGTGCCTCCGTCCTGGAGCTGCAGGAGGAGGCGGCTGAGACAAGGAGCGGCCGACCCGGAGCAGACTGAAGCTGCAAACGGCAACACGTTGGTGTTGGACAGCCGGGCTTGAGCAGCCATCGCCCCGGGACAACACGAGCGCCTGGTAGAGAACAGAAAGAGCTCCTGAACCGAAGCGGCTCCTCAGGATAATGCTAACTTGATAACATGGAAAACGAGGATTAAAGGCTGTTTAGAGATAAGCTACACCGCAGTTGAGATTACCAACATATCTGACATATCTAAAGCGTTTAGTGCAGCGATATGAAGGTTGTTTTACCTCTAAATACCGTCCTCATCACTGTGATGCAGGGTGCCGCCATGTTTGTATAACTTCTGCCGAGCATGCGCAGTGGTATTTCAACAAGCGGTGCTGCCACCTAGTGGGCACTGCGGGTCTTTCCTCTCTGCGACACAGGTTAAAGCCCAACCCAAAGTAAACGTCACGGTATCAACAATACTTTATTTACTACACCAACATCATAGCTTTAAAAAGACAAACATCACATGACAACACGGCGGTGAAACTCGAACACACTTTGACAGCAACTATACACTCAAGGTCATTTGTCCTGACCGGGAGCCTTGAGCACATTTCCAACGTCAGCGCCTCAACCTTTTCCAGGAAGAATCTTTGTACAACACAGATGGACTCAGGTCCCCATCTCAAATGCTACCATTATTCATGTGTTACAGGCATGCAATAAAACTTGATGATCCCCATTTTTGAGTTGAATATCAGAAAAGTCCTGCAGGTTCTGAGAAATCCGAGGGCCCGCGGGGCTTCAGTCCTCCAGCATGTAGTTGGGGTTGACGACCAGAACCACCTCTTCCTCTGTGCTGGTGGGCTCGGAGCCCTTCAGGCCTGCTTGAGACAGCTGGATGAGGATGTGGTCCTGGGGAAACAAACATGAGCGTGAACACATTTAAGTTATGAAGCCAAACTCAGGAGCCCGCCGGTCCACACTGGTCTCCACGTTGACTCACATAGTGCACCAGCCTGTCGATGACCTTCTCGATCAGGCCCTTCTTATTGATCAGCTCCTCCTCAGAGTCGATCTCAGACTCGATCTCCTTCAGGTACCAGTTCACCACCGAGCTCTTCTTCAACTCCTCCTCCTCCTCAGCTGCATTGAAACATCGGAAGTAAAAAAAGTCATGTGACCGAACACCGATGAAGATCAAGACGCTGAACAGAACACCTCTCACCCTCCTCCATTCTGCGTAGATGCAGGACCAGCAGGTTGGAGATGCGCTGGTACTCAGCAAACGACAGTCGTAGAGACGGTTTGGGCTGGGTTCCGGCCTCGGCGTGGCCATTCACCCCATGGACGTGGCCGTTGATCCCGTCAGCGTGCCCGTTAATTCCATGACCGTTTACACCGTTCACTCCGTTAGGGATGTTTCCTGTGAAGCAGGGGTGAACCCACACATCACCAACCGTTTCTGTTCAATCCAGAATTTAAATGTGTCTGTTTACAGGAAGTAAACTGGTAGTGGGCGTGGCCTTCATGTTTTACAGATTCAAAATATTTCATTGCCGTGTGGAGAATGTGTGTGTGTGTGTGTGTGTGTCCAGAGAGCAACAGTGTTGTTCATTTCTGGCCAATTTTACTTGTGCTGTTCCATCAAAGAGCCTTCATACTTTAACTTCCTTTGGTAAATGAGACACACGAAAGAACGCAGTAGCGCAGGCGTCTGTCGTATCTGACGCAGTAGCGCAGGCGTCTGTCGTATCTGACGCAGTAGCGCAGGCGTCTGTCGTATCTGACGCAGTAGCGCAGGCATCAGTGACTCCTCAAACTTCCTGTATTGTAGTTTTCAGCTCCATTCAAGTAAACACCACCCAGCTGCCACCTTTGACGCCATCATTCCCGGGAGGTGCAGTGGGCGGGGCTTAGATTACCATCAGCGACGCTGAAGCTCCAGTTAGTGACCTGCTCACTGAGACAATGTGCCCGGGTCAAGCAGGGGCAGTAAACTGCTGCATTTACCTCCATCCTCCGGCTGCTCCTCCTCCTCCAGGTCGTCCTCCTGCTCCAAGTTGATGTCTGGCGTCTCCACCCTGATGATGGATTTGTTCAGCAGACGGAAAGCTTCCTTCACGTGTTTGGGTTGCACCTGCAGCCAAAAACAGGGTCACATGACAGAAATGCCTCATCACACCTCTCCGCAGCGCTGTCACAGTGACCTTTGACCTACACGTTTTTCAAGTCATCTTGTGTGGGATGTTTATGACAAATATGAAGCGACTTCCTTAAGGTGTTCTAGAGACGGACAAACACAGAACAACGTGTCCGGTGCGTCACTGGCGTGGAGCCTTCAGCCATTCTGCGCTGTTCGGTGCTTCCTGCCCTGGAGCTGACCTTTCCTGTCAATACACTCACCTCGTCACAGCAGTGCATGCGCGCCATGGCCTCAGAAAGGCGGATCATGCTCTCCAGCTGCCGCACAGTTATTCTCCAGGCTGACTTGGTCACGCCCCCTGAGCCGTCGCGCTGACGGAGGCGCTTGTACTGCTCCACGATGAACTCCTCAGACTCGCTGGAGATCTGTGGGCGAGGACGGCGATCAGCGAATACACATCAGACTTGTTCACTCCAACTGGACAAACCCCACAGAAAAAGCGCCGCCACCTTGGGTTTGAACTGCCTGGCAAACAGCAGGTATCTGCGGATCTCATCCAGAGAATACAGTCTGTCCACGGACTCCTCCACGCGTGAGTGCAGATCCACGATGCGCCTGGCGATGGCGTAGTCCGTAACCTGAGAGAGACAAGTCTCATCAGCAGGATCCTACACTAGAGACGCCGGTCGGCCTCAAGCTGGTGAGCGCCTGTACCTCGTTGCAGTCGTCCACCAGGATGAAGAAGAGGTCGAAGCGGCTCATGATGGGGGCGGTCAGGTTGACGTTCTGCTTCAGACTCTTGCTGCGGTCGTAGCGCCCGTTGACAGGGTTGGCGGCAGCCAGGATGGATGTGCGAGCGTTCAGTGTGGCCTGGAGGAGACGGATGCGGGTTGAGTGCGGGTGTTTGAGGTCACTGAAACGTGCGTGAAAGGTCATCAGTCTGGCGTCCTGCCTTACCTTGACTCCGGCCTTGGTGATGCTGATGGTCTGCTGCTCCATGGCTTCATGGATGGCCACCTGGTCCTTCAGGTCCATCTTGTCAAACTCGTCGATGCAGCAAACGCCCTGAAGACCAACGCCGTTAGTCAAGCCCCCCACTCGCTAAACCACGACCTCTGCTGTGCCGTGTGACTCTGCTCTGTGTGAATGTCTGGTTCCTGCTACCAAGGAGGTCCTCTTCAGTGGTGTTTGCAAGATTATGCCAAAGTTTTTCAAAAATAGACTTTTATAAACAAAAACTTGATTTGTTGGCTGAGCGCCTCGGCAGAGTTTACAACCTCCACGCCACTTCAATCTTGACGATGTAAACATCAAATATTGGTATCATGAGACGTTGTTGATACGCTGATGCCAAATATCAATACTGGACCTTATTAGGAAATGGGATTTGTTCTTGAAGCCTGAGGGAGTCATTAGCCCTCAGGTTAGTCTTGCAGGCAGGCAGCCAAGCCTGATGCCAAACCCTGACGTCTACCATGTATACTTATCACTGGAAATCACACAGCGTGTGAAGACTTTGAACGATCTCATCCAAAAGGTGTATTTTAAACTTCTAGTACTCACTAATAGGTTCCTCCATTGGCTGACAGCTGACAACAGAACTGCCTCAGCTGAACCAACTTGCTTGTTGACGCTGAATGGGAGGGGTTCTAGTTTGTGTAGTTGTGGACTACACCAATGACAACGGCCCCCGACCAACCGCAAAAAAGACAAAAACTCACGTTGTCAGCCAGCATCAGAGCGCCGGCCTCGATGACAAACTCGTGGGACTCTTCGTCTCGGGCCACGGCAGCTGTCAGACCAGCAGCACTGCTGGCCTTTCCACTAGTGTACACTGCTCTGGGACTGAACTCCTCCACATGCCTACACACACACACACACACACACACATACATTATTATTCAAGTGCTTGCTAGGGGGACTAGGACCTCCTGCTCTTGCGTTACACACTTGAGGAACTGGCTCTTGGCGGTGCTGGGGTCTCCGACAATGCAGACGTTGATGTCTCCTCTCAGCGAGGTTCCCTCCATGGTGGTCTTGGGAACGCCTCCGAAGAGCATCAGCAGGATGCCGCGCTTCACCTCGTCATTGCCTGCACAGTCACAAGCCGTCAACAAGCCGCTCCTGTCGAGCTAAACACAACTCAAGCAGGAGAAGCAGACCGCACAGCACCAACCGTGGATGGTGGGGAAGAGGCTGGTGCACAGGTGGTGGTACAGGTTCTTGTCCTGACTCATCTCAAACACCTTCTCCCACTCCTTCTCCGTCATCTGGCTCTTGATGCTCTCAGCCGTCTGCTCCTCCTCCCGCAGCTCCTTACCGCCAAACTGCAACAGAAACCCCCTTTTAGCATCTGTGCTTTAAGATCTGGAGTGATGAGGAGGGTCTGGTCTCTGCTGGCTCGCCTCTCTTACCCTTGGGTTGGTCGGGGCCACGTTACAGGCCAGGAAGGCCAGTCTGTAGGACAACTCTCGGACTCCCAGGGCCTTCAGCCCTCTCAGCCCTTCAGCTTCAAAGCCCTGGCCGCCTCCCACACGGGTGCTGGTTTCTGCTCGCAGGCCTGGACAGAGGAACAGATGGTTGTTATGGGCCGCATGCGGGAGAGGTGAACGACTCCAGCGCCACATTTCAGGTCGTACCTGGAGTGCTGAGCTGAGAAACATCCGGCACCACAATAAGGGTGCCGGTGAAGTCGCAGCGATCGCCGGCCTGGGCCGTCTCCACAGCCTCGGCTCGCAGGACGATCTCCAGGGAACGTGGGATGGAACCCCGAGGAAGCTCCGCCTGCGTTTCCTGGATACGCACCTTAACACACACAAGTCGGACCGGTTTAGAAATCTGGGGCCTAACCTTTTGGTGTCCAACTTGGATTCATGTTTGTTACCTTCTGGAAGTCGATGAACTTGGACTTGTGCGTGTCGAGGTGGAACCGCGAGCGGTTGTTACACACAGGGTTCCTGCAGATGGTTGGTGGAGAGTATCTGAACTGCTGAGGGACATCTTTGATCACCGCCTGGCAGTCCATGCACAGGAAGGTGCCGCTCACCTGCAACCAGGAAGAAGTGAACAGGCTTCATCATCATCATCATCATCACTTCCACAGCTGCAGTTCTTTCATCAATGAAGCGCAGAGGTCAGTGAGGACTGCAGGGTGGCTTACCAGCTCTGGGTGTACGGGGTGAGTCCTCACCACCTGACCACTGATCCTCACCAGGGTGCCAATACGCATGGACGACAGCTCACGGATCCTAACACACACACACACACACACACACACACACACACACACACACACACACACACACACACAGTGTCCAGATTTGGTTCTTTTCATCAAACAGAATAAGTGATGGGAACTAAAGAAGAGCTCGGAGGGCGTCTCACTTGTGTCTGGAGGGCAGGTCCTCCAGGGCAACGTAGAACTCCTTGTTGAGAGGAACATTCCCGTGATCCCGAGCGAAGTTGCGCACAGCCCGGCAGAGGAAGGGGTAAACTCTGGAGGGAGAGACGCGGGTTACTCCACGGCTGCTGCTCTACTCACCAACTGGACCGGGTGACAACTCAACCCGAGGCTGACCTGTAGTACTCCTCCTGGACGGTGGTGGCCAGCTCCTGGTTGAAGCCCTCCAGGTCCGTGAAGCTCACCAGCAGGGTGTTCCTCTCAGGCCGGATCAGCTCCTCAGCCTCCCGGACATACTTCACCTCGCCGTCCCCGGTCTGGAACCTGTAGTCGGGAGAAAAAACACGAGCAATGCACAAAACTATCGCTTTCCACAAATTAAGGACGGAGAGAACGGCGCGTCTCGGGCGGTGACGTCAGCTCGCACGGTGACTTACTCCTCCAGGAAAGCCTGGAATAACTTCTGGCATTTATCGGCCAACTCGTCCTTCACCGTCTCACCGGCGGTCTCCGCGGTTGCTGTGGCAACATCCATCCTCGCACACCTGGAGTCAAAGATTCAACGATGCCTGCGAAACACAAGACGGCGGTGGCGGCGCTGCTCCCGGACTCAGGCTCCCTGCACGCGGCAGTAGACAACAGAGCACCGGTTCCCGCGAAAACTGACACCACGTGACGTTTGGCGCGCCGCTGTCACCCAATCAGCGCTGAAATGCTAAAGAGTTGGCGCTTGTAGCCAATCATGAGCGAAACGTCAAATGACGCTGGGGGGAGGGAGCTGACGTTTCCCGCGACCGACTTCCGGCAAGTAGGTGAAGTTTGAGAGGAAGAGAGAGAAAACTGCGAGAACGACCGAAATCGAAGAAGAAGACCTTCGGTTCGATGTGAAAACGATGAGAGCGGTGCTCACGTCTTTTTACTGCTCGTTTTATTGTTCAGGATGTTCCGCCTTCACGAGGAGGAACGGACGAACTCCGTTCCCCTGAGAACCGCATCGACGCACAAAGAACTCCAGAATCAACGTTCGTCTTCAGACAGTTACAACAAACTGTGTTTAAAAAATAAAAATCCAGTGTGGGTTCATGATGCAACACATAGAAATGTGTTGGTTTTCTATGGAGTTTCTCCTCAGTCGATGTGAGGCTCTGAGGGCAGAGGATGTTATGATGCCATGAAGCCTGGAGACAAACTGGTGGGGAAAACAGGCTACAAAGAAAACTGCCTTGCTTTGTATTTTCTCAGGTTGTATTTTTCCCTTCAGGCACACGTGGGACCGTCGGGTCAAACACAATCGTTAAATAATGATAATAATAATAATAATAATACAAAAAATACAGTGAAGAAAATGGTGCACGGGTTGCCGACGTATAAACGTCCATTTTCAGCTTCTTGGAGGCTGCAGGAGTCACAACCAGCTCAACTTTTTATGATAATGACTGAGTTTGACGTGACATGTTATTGGTGGGCATGACGTCAGTGTCGCCCTGGTTATTGATCGGCAATCAGAAGTGTCAGCTGTTAGTGTTGCTCAATATTTTTTTGGTTCCGGAGACCAAAGAAGTGACGTCACAGTTGATCCGTAGTTCAGTCTAGCGCATTTATTTACTCACGAGGCCACATGTACAAAGAGCCCATCCTTTCTCAGCTGGATGAAAGGTGGATACAAATAAAGTAAAACAATTGGAAAATATTAAATGATTATCACTCTGTAGGCTCTTTTCTCACATCAACCAATCGCTTCATTAAACTGGGATCTGAATGCATGAACATCAGTTGTGGTCTGAGGGAGCGGCCCGGTGGAGCAGTGGTCCTCACTGTGGCCTCCCATCAAGAAGGTTGTGGGTGGAGCCCCGGCTGCAGCACGGGGTCTTTCTGTGTGAGTCTCCATGTTCTCCCTGTTCCTGCTGGGTTCTCTCTGGTACTCCAGCTTCCTCCACAGTCCAAAGACATCAAGAGGGACCAGGTTAATCCAGACTCTAAATTGACTGTAGGCGTGGCTGGGAGAGCCAATGGTTGTCTGTCTCTATGTGTTGGCCCTGCCATGGACTGGTGACCTGTCCAGGGGGAAGGCTGCAGGGACAGGCTCCACCCCCCCGCGACAGTGCTAACCACTGCACCACCGTGCTGCCTTATATTTTGTGTACCCTGTATATTTTTACTTCAGTGTAGTATGTATTATGTAATAATAGTACTACTGGGTAAATGCATTTAGTGTTGAGTGTCGCCCTTTCCTGCTTCTAAATTCCCTTAAAGATATCAAGTTGGGTTTTCATTTAAAAATCTTTTTACAAAAAAAATCATAACTGGACTTGCAAGCTCGTTAGCAGGAACCGAACCCTGCACACGTGGAACCTGGTGGTCTCGTGTACAGAGTTCTTTCAACTATCTACATTATGAGTGCCAAGTTTTGTCCCAAACGAAAGAACAGCCAAAGTGTTCCTGTTCGCCAGTGTTGTGCCGCAGCTTCACCTGCTGATTGAACCACATGCGGAAAACAAGTGCAGGGGACATGATTTAAATTAGTGCTGAATCAGCGTAGTGGAGGCGGGGCTAACCCAGGTTTGCAGCCCAAGAGCAACAGCAGCCCTTTGTTGTCTGCGTCTGTAAACTTAATTTGTCCAGTTAACCTCATGGAAGAAGAGTAACAGCTGGCTAAAATGGATTAAACCACACAGGGGCGCTGCAGGAAACGGCATACCTGCACAACAGGGGAGAGGGAGGAGTCACCAGCCACCAGTCTGCCTTCATCCCATCGCTCATCTTCATACCGGCTGCTGGAGAGACGACTGATCCAAAACTGTCCAAAGAATTCTCTCATCAGTCTTACCTTTGAACCCAGGAAAAGATGGGACTCACCCTCTCTTAGAATCATCTGTTTTGAATTGATTGATTGATTGATCGATCGATCTCGATCACCCTAAACCGACTTTAAACACCACTGCCTTCATGCCAAATCCAAATATGAGCAGTTTTCACCTCCTCCAGCTCTACAGAGCCGTCACGCGCTGTGAGGGTCTGCTCACCCAGCTTTTATTAGGGCCCAAGTAGGAAGGTGCCAGGTCCCGGACCTTTGCCTTGTGAGCGGCACCAGCTTTGTTGTTGACTGTAATATAACGAATGACAATATAAAGAAAAAAGTCAGAATTCCTCATTGTTGAGGTGGACACACACCTAACATTCTGTTGTATTTCCCCAGTGTGACCAGCAGGGGGCTGTGTCTATCATACACCCTCCAACACTGACCTGCACCAGCAGTCATTGGCTCATTTTCCTGCAAATGCTCGAGTGTTTAAAGCCTCAGACAGACCTTTCAGTCTGGATCAACACAGAAAGTGCACTCCTGTAATTATTACTTCTACAGCTCGTTTAATTGCTCCCATGTGACTGTTTTAATTTCAGCACTAAAACCTGTCTACATGACCTCTGAGTGAAACTCCAGCAGCAGGGCTGAAGCCTGTCCCAGCTGTCACTGGGGGAGCCCGCCTGTCCATCAGGGCTGAGCCTGTTTTTGGTGTTGAGAAGGAAGCCAGAATCAGGACGGAACCCACACTGGCACGGGGAGAACATTCAGGCTCCACACGAGGAACCCCAGCTGGCTGAGCCCTCCTGCTGTGTGGTGACAGCACAAACCACTGCACTGCACAACTGTGCTGATTAGCAGTTGGCGGCGTGGCTCGGAGGTAGAGTGGCCATCAAGTAACTGAAGGGTTGCTGGTTTGATCCTCAACCCTGGTGACCATTCTGAAGTGTCCTTGAGCAAGATACTGAACCCTTAACTGCTCCTGATGAGTGGGTTGACGCCTTGCATGGCAGCCTTCACCAGGCTGTGTGTGTGTGAGTGTGTGAGTGAACGAGATGACGCTATAAAGCGCGTTTAGCGTCTCTAAGCGCTGAATGAATTGAGCCCATTTACTATTTGAGCATATTTTACTAACGATGATGAGCAAAGCTGTCAGTCTGTCATTACTGGTCTTAGAGGATGATATGATTGCCAGTCAGCACCTGAACGAGCTTCTCACAGCCATAGAGGGACACCGTGAGTCCCTGCTGTGCTCGGCCTCTGCAGCTTCAGTCCCAGACCATCTGCATGGCTGAGCACTTCTTCCACTCTCTGGCTTGATTGATTTCTATTTCTGTTCTCACGACTTTGTCACGTCAACAGCTGCAACGCCAGCAGCAACCTATTGGTTTCACCTGTCACATTGTATGAATGCACCAGGAACAAAGGGGGAAGTTATCACGGGGCATTTGGAGGCAGCACAGTTGTTCTCTCTCTCTCTCTCTCTCTCTCTCTCTCTCTCTCTCTCTCTCTCTCTCTCTCCCTCTCTCTCTCTCCCTCTCCCTCTCTCTCTCTCCCTCTCTCTCTCTCTCTCTCTCTCTCTCTCTCTCTCTCCCTCTCTCTTTCCCCCCTTTACATCTCTCATTGTCTTGACCTTTGATTTTCCCACGATTGTTCTGCAGCAGGAAACTCAGACAGGGTCAGGGATTATGAGGGGACCTGGCCATCTGTTGGCACAAACACACACACACACACACACACACACACATTTCAGGGCATCCTCATAGATGTATATGAGTATAACGCAGATTGAAACAGCATTCAAAAATACCTATGAATGTGAATGTGAATGAACACTCACCACAATAATTCAGTCAAATTCAAAATATGTGGACATGCATGAGATGTGTGCAAAATATCAATCTGAGCGTCGATACTGTGCAATAGCAACACTTATGCTGCTAATATTTATTGTAGTTGTAGTTGTAGATTATGATAGTGTATTACAGTTTTTACTCTAGTTTATTGTGGTTTCTGGTTTTATTGCTCTTGTACTTTTTCTGCTGCTACTTCTCTGCTTCTGCTGCTGTTACAGTGCCACTTTCCCCACTGTGGGACGAATAAAGGGTTATCTTATCTTATCTTATCTTATCTCATCTCATCTCATCTCATCTCATCTTATCTTAACTTATCATCTTATCTTATCTTATCTTATCTTATCTTATCTTATCTTATCTTATCTTAACTTAACTTAACTTATCATCTTATCTTATCTTATCTTATCAAGAACAGCTGTTGCATAAATTTGCAGCTGAACGTACAATAATTCAGTATTAATGTTGTGAATAAGTGGAATATGATGCATTTGGTAAAGCACAGGTACTTAACAAAGTATTGAGGTCCAGTCAGCCGCTACTACAGGTGCATGAATGCTGCTACTGCTGCTTAAAACACACACACACACACACACACACACACACACACACACACACACACACAAACACACACACACAAACACACACACACACACACACACACACATGCACACAAATCCTGGACTCATCACGCAGCAGGAACCAGCTTGTTCAGACAGAAACTCATGAATGGTGTCAGGTGTGTGATGAGTAAAGACATGATGGGAAACAACAGTTACAAAAATGGCAGGATATGAAAGAGGAGAACGGAGGGGAGGTGCAGAAGAGGAGTTTCTCAGTGTGTTGATGTTCAGGCAGTGACGCATTTTCTTTGTTGAAGCTGCTCACATCAGGATGTTGGATCTACAGTGAAAGCTTAGAGCAACAGTAGAGGGTCAACACAACACATTAATAACTACAGGTTAGGTTACAGAGTCCAGAGCCCAGAGCCCAGAGACCAGAGACCAGAGACCAGTGACAAGAGTCCAGAGCCCAGAGCCCAGAGCCCAGAGCCCAGAGCCCAGAGACCAGAGATGAGAGTCCAGAGCCCAGAGCCCGGGGACCTGAGCCTAGAGACCAGACACCAGAGCCCTGAGTGTGTGTAGACAGGCAGACAGACAGCTAACATGAGTCTAGAAAACCCAAACATATCAAACACTACTGTTGATCTCACAAGAACAAGAACAAACATTGGAATCTGCTTCTGACATCCATCCATCCATCATCCATCCATCATCCATCCCTCCATGTTCCCCCTCTTCTCCTGTTGAGGGTGGTGGGGGTGGAGCCTATCCCAGCAGCCTTCCCCCTGGACAGGTCACCAGTCCATGGCAGGGCCAACACATAGAGACAGACAACCATTGGCTCTCCCAGCCACGCCTACGGTCCATTTGATAGGAGAGGGTGTGATCATTTATACATTAATGTTATTATTGATAAATGAATCCCATTGTTTGAATACCATCCCGAGTGTTTAAGTTACACATCTATATATGTTCAATATTTCTAGATAGTGAACACATACATTTATTTGTAGAATATATTTTGCACTCAAATGGAGCAGTGCTCCTTGTAAAGCCTCATAATGAAGTTTTGCTTCACTCAGCAGTAAAAACTGATAAACCATACTACACTAATACATCTAACATTTATGGACATTTTGTTTACTACCACACAAGCTACTGGGTCACTGTAAATAATTGCACCTGTGAAAAATGGAAAATATTTAATTGTCTTGTGGCGGCCCGGTGGAGCAGTGGTCCTCACTGCGGCCCCCCAGCAAGAAGGTTGTGGGTGGAGCCCCGGCTGCAGCACGGGGTCTTTCTGGGTGAGTCTCCATGTTCTCCCTGTTCCTGCTGGGTTCTCTCTGGTACTCCAGCTTCCTCCACAGTCCAAAGACATCAAGAGGGGACCAGGTTAATCCAGACTCTAAATTGACCGTAGGCGTGGCTGGGAGAGCCAATGGTTGTCTGTCTCTATGTGTTGGCCCTGCCATGGACTGGTGACCCGTCCAGGGTGAACCCCGCCTCTCACCTGAAGGCTGCAGGGATAGGCTCCACCCCCACCCCCAGGATAAGAGGGATAAGATGGATGGATGAACTTTCTGTTTCTCTAAACTTTGTGACTGTGAAATGAATCAATAACTGGG
>NC_141324.1:8805625-8958125 GCF_037954235.1 Aulostomus chinensis | reverse complement strand
AGTGCTCATATTAAGGAGCTCATTCTAAAGCATCTTTAAAAAAAAAAAAAGTTCCACAAGTAACCTGATGTTTGAAGTGTCATGATCACGTGACCCTGAAGCCCCTCCCCTTTTACTGAGCAGAAGAGTAGCTGATTGCTCGTCCGGCGTCCGTGGCCCTCCTGATGTCTTCCGTGTGGAAGCTCTGCTTCAGCGTCCATTTCACTCAAAGTGGAACCATACTTCTCCTGAACATCCACCATCATCGACCTTCAACTAGCGAAGGGACAAATTAGCCGCGGTCAAGTGTGTATAACACGTCCCAGACACACACATGCGTGCTGCAGCGGCAGGTATTAAAAACCTGCATGGACGTTTCCTCTGACGGTGTCATGAGTGGAGCTCAGGCTGCTCGCTGCAGTTCTCAAATGGTAAAGCTTTCATTATACATCGCAATTACAGCCTGAAAAAGTCAATATAAATATTCACGTATGATGACCCGAGACGAGAACAGAGACGATGTCCCACCTGGGAGAGACAAGCAGGACGCAGGGAGGAACCACAGAAGCTGTCTCACGTCACTGGAGCAGGCAGGACTCATTGTACTACAAAAACATTCA
Source organism: Aulostomus chinensis (assembly GCF_037954235.1). NCBI lineage: Eukaryota > Metazoa > Chordata > Actinopteri > Syngnathiformes > Aulostomidae > Aulostomus > Aulostomus chinensis. The sequence continues at coordinate 8,957,526 of NC_141324.1, read as the reverse complement.
TTCAGTAAAACACTGGATGCTTCTCTAGCGAATTATCTCCTTTATTCATACGAAGCAAAGTTCGATGCAGTGCTGCAAAAAGGTTATGTTGCTGTTGGGACTGAGATCCTTTATATGTTTGTTTTACGTGGGCGGCCCAGTGGAGCAGTGGTCCTCACGGTGGCCTCCCAGCAAGAAGGTTGTGGGTGGAGCCCCGGCTGCAGCACGGGGTCTTTCTGGGTGAGTCTCCATGTTCTCCCTGTTCCTGCTGGGTTCTCTCTGGTACTCCAGCTTCCTCCACAGTCCAAAGACATCAAGAGGGACCAGGTTAATCCAGACTCTAAATTGACCGTAGGCGTGGCTGGGAGAGCCAATGGTTGTCTGTCTCTATGTGTTGGCCCTGACATGGACTGGTGACCTGTCCAGGGGGAAGGCTGCTGGGAGAGGCTCCACCCCCACCACCCTCAACAGGAAAATGTGGAAGACAATGGATTGATATTTTATGTGTAGAATTTATTTTTATCACCACAAACGTCTCTGGCTCTCGGTGGCAGGGATGAAGCCGGTCGTCACGACAAAACGATGCACATGCACACAAAACCAGCGTTTATTAAATAAAGAGAAAACTGTTCCAGCTCCAGAACACGGTTCTGCTCTCAGAACAGGAGAGGAACCCTTCAGGTTCCACAGGAACAAAGCATCTGAATGCAATAATGAACTGCTTCATTAACATAATACAAGGTTTGGTGGCCTGTAGAGGGTGAAAATACCTGGGAGTGTGGATCTCGCTCTCTCTCTCTCACGCACACACACAGTAAGCCCAGTTGGCACCAGTACCTCCAGTGCTGTTACTGCAGCACTGCTTCCCAATGGCTCCACTCGCTAGCGTGTTTCTCGGACAACTGCACTCTGTTTGCCGCGCAGCTGGACAAGCATGTCTTGGAATCTCGACACCTTCTTTGGTGAATGGGGTCTGGACTTGGTGTTTTCCACAGCAACCGTGGAGGGCTTCAGCTCAGCAGCCCTGCATGTGCTCCCCAGATCCCGGTTCTCTGCTTCGCTGCAATCCGGAGAGTAAGCGTTCCCACCGTGCCCACGGGCAGAGAGGGGAGCGCTGCCACTGGCGTGCCACAGGTCGTTGTCACGGGAACGCTTCCGCTTAGCCACGTGTGAACCCTGAACGGTGTTTCTCACTCGCGTCCTTGTATTTTTCTTCCTCTCCGTCTTCACCTGCACTTTGATGCATCGCCTGAGGTTCCTGACATGTTCACACACACACACACACACCTTCATGTCACGTGCTGACTGACCTGCTCTGATGTGAGAGGTGTGTGTGGTGAATGGGTTATTACCTGTGTAGGAACGTGTGTGGCCTTGAGCAGGCCGACCAGTCTCCATCATCCCAGTGTTTCAGTTTGGCAAGTCTCTTCTTGACCAGTTCCACATGGATCAAAAGCTTCCTGGCAGGGGGGTGGGGGGGTGTTAGTGGCTTTGTGACACTGGTGTAATCACTCCACTCCACAAGTGACCTTACCCTTTCACGTGAGGCCACAGCTTCAGCTTCCGCTTTTTCAGCAGGACCCACTGGTCACAGGTCAAGGAGGCGGGATCTAAACCACAAACCAGGAAAAGGAAACTTAGCATGTGGTGACGTGTCAGTGTAGTGGCCACTGCCGTTACCACGGCAACAGAACTGAACAGGGCAGGTTAGGGTGGCTCGATCAGCCGTCTCACCCAACTACCGATGAAGCTGTGTTTGGATAAAAAGTTGGCCTGCAGGTAGAAGCTGAAGCATTCATCCTGACCGAGCTGTCAGCTTCTCATTGATTTACGCATCACAAATAAAGAATAATATTTCGCAGCTCTTCTGAGAAACAGATGGCTGCTCGTGATTGGCTGCCGTCAAAGGGCCTCAGGTCTGATACCTGTTTAGAGGACTTGTTAGCTCACACAGCTCCAGTTCTTACCGTTGTCCAAGAGTTTGCTTCTGATGGGAGCTTTTATCTTCTTCGCCTTCTGCCAGCGCTTCAGACAGCACGGGCACAGGCTCAGCCTCGTGGTCGTGGACAGGGAGGGGAAGGACGGACCGGAAACAACACTGCTGCTCGTGGAGCCACACTCATCCACTCCTGTATCCACGATTTCTGCCAACCTGTCTTTGTCCTCCTCTGGAACGTCACAGGCGCTGTCGATGAGGTCGATGATGTCATAGCTGCAGCGTTCACCTGCCTGGAGGGGGCTGCCTCCAGCCCTCCTCCTCCTCTTACTCCTTGGCCTGCCCCGATTCACGTCTCCTTGGGGGCTTCGACTTTTCTGGGTTTCCTTCTGGGAGGCTTTTCCAACTTTGGAGGAAGGTTCAATATTCATGAGGCTTCTCCTCCTCAGACAATACTCAACAGACCTGCGGCAGAAGGCACAGCCGTCACACCGCTGGGACCCACTCCACCCTACCGATGGACACGTCTGAAGACGCCCAGCTGTCTGACCTGTAGTACTCCACTCTCACAGCCATCGACCGAGCGGAGGCCTCACGTCCGGAACTCTCCGCGACCCTGTAGAGTTGAGAACACCTTGACGTGAGTCGGTTTAAAGAGCAAATGGGCAACGGAACAGCAGACACCAGCAGAACCGGGGGACTCGGTTTCTCGTGCTAAAACTGATACCTGACGGGTTTTAGGTCACGACCGAGAACTTCGGATCGGTCCGCGGTCGACGGAAGCGCGAGCTGCTTTCTGATAGCAGTTTTAGTGACAACCAGGACTCGTAGTATCACGACGGTTTTCACACTTACGTGGTCTCAGCTCGTCCACCGTTTACGTACGTGTGTGTTCGCATCACTGTTCGGACTCCGTATCGCTCAGAATGAAGCCGGCGTCGAAAAATCGGCGACGGTAACTGACTGACACAGAGGCTCAAAGCGGACTCGCGGCAGACAATTTGAGTCATGGCTGCGCATGCGCAGTTCTTCTTCTTCTTCTTCTTCTACTGGGATTTAGGGCGGTTGGCAACCAACTAGCTAGAGCATTACCGCCCTCTTCTGTCCCACCGCGGAAAAACCAACTTTCCCTCCATCTAACCCCTACACCGAAGTCCTACCTCTAAATAGAACCCTAACACTCTCCCGATCCTCCATCCAAAGAACTCCCTCCAGACTGATAAGGGTTTGATAAAGAGGTCAACACTCTTCAAACACATCGTGCTTGTTTTTAGATTGTATTTGTTTTTATTTGATTTCAATATAAATGTTCTAATTCATCGGAAATAAAACAAACCAAACAAATGGATGATAAAAACTCAGTGACGGTGCTCGTCTTTCATAGAAAAGTGATGTTGTTGCCATGGAGCAGTGCCTCTCAATTATTTTCTGTCCCCCCCCCCCCCCCCCCCAGCAAGAAGAAAACAATTTGCCCCCCCCCCCTCTCCACCGTGACTCTAAATAATATCATTGTTCTATAAAATTGTTATTAGTACACCTCTGCATAACATTGTATCCTTGTTAACATGAAAGAAAACAAGGCAGACAAAAGAAAGAAATGTAGTTCAACTTACAACAAAGAACAACTTTGTTTTTTAGTTTGGAACAGAAAAGATTTGGAGTGCATCAATTTGCCTGACATTAAAAAAATCCTTGTTTCAACTGTCAACATTTTTGACCAACTTCTTGCACCATTTGATACTGAAAAATAAAATGAAATAAACTCAATAAAGAATCCATTCAAATTCAGCTCAGCAACATGAACTCTGGAGCGCAGTGTATAAAACACTTTAGCCTCCAAAACAAAAATGAAGAAAACAGTTTGTGCTGTTTCTTTCTTTCTTTCTTTTTTATCAAAATGAGGGAGTCAGGATTAATGGCTACAGTGAGCACGTTTTGCAGCGCGCAGCTTTTCAAAGAGAGGTTTGAAGCACGATACTACTGCAGCTCTCAGCTGCTGCTCCAGGTTTAGCCGGGACCTGGACTTGGTCCTCAGTGCAGCAACAGCAGAGAAGCCAGTCTCACGAAGGTAAGATGTAGCAAAAGGCAGCAGAATGCCTCCAGCCCTCTGCCCTGAGAGTGGATACTGCCTCTCTCCACTCAGTCTCCATGTGGAGTCAGACGTCATGTCAATGAACCGGTCCTCCTCTGCAGAGCTGAAACCAGTTGGAGCTGGTGCTCTGAAAGGATCTCTCACCCAGTCTCACTGGGAACTGTTTTCAGGGAAGCACTTTTTAAAGAATCCCATCAGTGATTCAATATGCTGCTTCATGTGTGGAATCACTGAGGTAGCATCATAGTCAGTAGTGTCTACAAATTTGTGCAGGTTCTCCAATGAATCAGTGTTTCCTTCATCAAGTTGCCTGCCCCACATCGCAAGCTTTCCAGCGGAAGAGCCGATCTTGTCTGGGACCTGAGGGAGGTGTTTATCTTTCCCTTGAAGCTGTAGATTGCGTTCATTTAGCTTTCCAAATGTGTCAATCAGGTCGGCCAGTTTTCCCAGGAAGTTCTCATCACTAAATTTTTCTGCGACTTCACACCTGTGCTCCTGCTCCAAAAACACTCTTATCTGCTTCAAATGTTGTTCAGTCAGTAAACCAGCTCACCTGTTAGGGGTTTGTCAGAATTTTCCTGTCAGACACATAGATTCAGTTAAATATTGATGCTTTTTAATTCTTTTTTACCTTGACCCTAAAATAAATCCATTTTCTTTGGTTATTTTGGTCTCAAATGTGTCACCAACTGACTGGGCACTGCTCCAGGAACACTCTTATCTGCTCTCTGAGCTCAGAAACTCAGGACAAGACTTTTCCTCGTGCCAGCCACACCTTGCTTCCTAGCGCAGCAGCTGAGTGGACGCACTTCATTATACACAGAGAAGCACTTGCATCAAGGCAACTTTCCCCTGAATTAAGTGAAGTAATGACTGATGTTATTTGTTACATTATTTTGTAAAGACCAGACCACTCAAAACAAGAGTCTTCTCTGCTCTCTGAGGAGACGGGAGCTGAACATCGAGCTGTGCTCTATCACAGGGATGGTACAGTGGATCACCAAAACATTGTGCACTTTTTGAGAAAAGCTTGAAACTCCTACCATAGTAAGATGATACCATGAGGTTTATTTGAGGCAAGTCAGATTTGACCCTTGAGGCCCGGGAGAGGTCAAATTCAAAATGGCCGCCAAAAATATTGAAAAATGCTTAACTTTGGAAGCAAACTCTGTAAAAATACAATTAAGGTTTCATTTCCTGCTGATTTTTGGGTGCCCAGTCAGTTGGTGACACATTTGAGATCAATATAATTAAAGAAAATGGATTTATTTGAGGGTCAAGGTAAAAAAGAATTAAAAACCATCAATACTTACCTGGATCCATGTGTCTGACAGGAAAATGCTGACAAAGCCCTAACAGGTGAGCTGGTTTACTGATTGAACAACATTTGAAGTAATGCGCTACCGAGTTGCTGGGCTTGGTTTGCGCTCATGTGACGTCACAGCGCGCCCACATACACAATGAATGGACTTCCCCCGCGCAGCCTGCGCCTTGCGCGTTCAGTGTGAAACTTCCTTGACACGGAGTCGTGCCCATGAGCGCATCGCCGCATGCAGGCGTTTCTGGTTGGCTGACAGACGGACACGTGGGTCACGTTACCAGCATTGCTAGTTGTGATTGGTTAAAACCACACGTGTTCTGCTTTCACGGAACGAAAAAAGAGAAAGAAAACCAAACAGAGGGCAAAATCAAAGACCTCGGCTGCTGGCTACCTGCTTTGGGACAATGCAACGTAACATAATTGACATGTTTAAGGCAAGGCAAGGCAAATTTCATTGTATAGCTCCATTCATCGCGCTTTATAGAGGGAAAGAGAAATTGAAAGTTAGAATCAGTTTAAAATTGAAAACATGAATTAAAACATTCAAAAATCATTTAAAATCAATAAAACAGTTTAAGATCAATTCAACAACAACAGCAGACTAATCAACATTAAATCAATCCATCAATCCCAAATCAACACTATCAGAAGGCTGCAGTAAACAGCAGTGTTTTCAGCCCTGATTTAAATGAGCTGACAGTTTGTGCCCCCCTCAGAGGTTCAGTTTGTTCCACAGGTGTGGACCACAGAAGCTGAAAGCAGCTTCCCCCTGCTTGGTTCGGACCCTGGGGACGCTGAGTAGACCTGTCCCTGATGACCTGAGGGGTCTGGATGCTTCACGCCCAGTCAGCAGCTCTGACATGTATTTAGGCCCAAGCCCATTCTGTGACTTATAGACCAGTAACAGGATTTTGAACTCAATCCTTTGACACACAGGGAGCCAGAGCAGTGGTTTAAGGACAGGTGTCATGTGGTGAACGTGAACACAGTACACGATCACTGTTCTGTTTCAAGTTATTATCATTATTCATCATAAAAACATTTCACTCGTTGCATTCATTTTTCGGGAAATAAACCACCCTTTTGCACATTTCAGCTCTCTTTTTCCAGATGATTTGACCTTGACATTGATCTAAAGGCATTTTCTTTAATTATATTGATCTCAAATGTGTCACCAACTGACTGGGCACCCAAAAATCAGCAGGAAATGAAACCTTAATTGTATTTTTACAGAGTTTGCTTCCAAAGTTAAGCATTTTTCAATATTTTTGGCGGCCATTTTGAATTTGACCTCTCCCGGGCCTCAAGGGTCAAATCTGACTTGCCTCAAATAAACCTCATGGTATCATCTTACTATGGTAGGAGTTTCAAGCTTTTCTCAAAAAGTGCACAATGTTTTGGTGATCCACTGTACCATCCCTGTGATAGAGCACAGCTCGATGTTCAGCTCCCGTCTCCTCAGAGAGCAGAGAAGACTCTTGTTTTGAGTGGTCTGGTCTTGATAAAACTGACTGCACCTTTGATTGCAGTCATAACTGCACTTAATTCAAGGGAAAGTTGCCTTGATGCAAGTACTTCTCTGTGTATAATGAAGTGCGTCCACTCAGCATTGGGTGAGGCCTTCTTGATGAGTGCCCCAAGTCCTTTTCTCTTCCCTGCCATGGTTTGTGCCCCATCACTGCAAACACCAGTGCAGTTCTCCCACTTGAGCCCATTCTCAGTCAAGAAGCAGTCCAACATTCTGAAGAGCTCTTCGGCTGTGGCTCTGTCTCTGACATACCTACAAAAAGTAGATCCTCACACAGGGAGTTTGTCAAGTCAAAACGTACACAAGCAAGAAAAAAACCCTCTTTGTTGTTGTCAGTTGCTTCATCAAATTGTAAGGCAGAACGCTTGTCTTGAGTTCATCTACCAGCTGTTCTTGAAGACGGTGAGCAAGGTCATCTATACGTCTGGCGACAGTGTCATTAGACAGAGGGATTGTTTTGGTTTGGCAGCACTTGGGTCATCCACCATGACAGAGACCATGTCCAATGCTGCAGGCAGGATCAGCTCCTCTGCTATGGTGGAGGGTTTTTAGCACTGAGCAACTTGGTATCCACCTGATATGATGCTAACAGCGCTCGCTGGTTTGCTGAAGTAGCGCTCACAAAGCGGGATGATTGTTGGCAAAATTCGGCACGTTTTCGCTGAAAAAACTCCAGCAGCTTACCAGCGTGATTGGGGTGGAATGTCTTCAAGTGGCGCCTTAATTTATTTGGCTCTGTGCTGTCTGCTGCTAGCACTTTTAGACAGTGAACACACCGGTCTGTCCTCGTCTCCCACTGTAGTCACAGTCAAGCCAAGTGCTACATTCGCTTCGTCATATTTCCTCATCTTAGCTTTCGGGTGACTTTCTTTTGTCTCATTATCTTCGTCTCTCTCCTTCTTTCCTTTCAACCCTGTTCAAATTTTTTTCCATGTTGTCTCTTGAGGGTTGGTTTACTGCACTTAATATCGCCTGTTCGGTGCAAAAAAAACAACAACCCTACACCATCGAGTCAATACTCCCTGCACACACTCTGACAATGAGAGCGCCACTGCCAACTACTGTAGTGGATGTGCAATTACTGTACACTTTATTCTAGTACGGCAAAAAAGAAAATAGAAGCATGTTCCCCAGGGTCATACGCGCCCCCCCCCCCCCCGGCATCGCCCCACTATTTGAGAAAGACTGGACTGAGGCGACATGCTTCTGTCTGGACTCAGTGGGGCTGTTTGGGAGTGTTGCAGATAAAGACTGCGCACACACACACGCACACACACACACACACACACACACACACACACGCACACACACACACACACATACACACAGACACTCGGCAGCAGGACTTCAGAGTCGGTGGTGAGATCACAGTCGTAGTTCTGAGGGTGAACTCAGACAAAATCATGGCAGTCTGTCTTCTTGTCATCTCAGTCACTAACAGTGATGTCACCTGTCTGTCATCATCGTCGTCACATGGTATAACAGAACACCTGCACCTGACAACGGATAGAAAAGTTCTGATGGAAACAAACCACCACAACAACGACACCGACATCAAGGAACAGGAAACTAACATGAATCCTAAGGAACAGCGTTGGCGGGATGAACCGGTAAAGAACTTTCACCATTTAACGTCTCTGGCAAACACCAGATGGGTGGAAATGATACATGTATACATGTTTATAGTACATGTATACATGTTTATAGTACATGTATACATGTTTATAGTACATGTATACATGTTTATAGTACATGTATACATGTTTATAGTACATGTATACACTACATGTTTATAGTACGTGTTTACTTTGGGATATTGTTGATCAAAGTTAGCGTTGTCATCTGTTCTTTTTCTATACGAGTGAACAAGTGATTGGGGCTGAGGTGGAGCTTCCTCGCTGTCATGGCTACTACCTGTGTCACAATCACCTTCTGGACCTTAAGTCTCGTTGCGGTACTATTTGGGTTGTCATCTTGTACCTCAAATAATACTATCAGTCGTAGGAAACAGGAACGATGATGCATGAGCCCATCCATCCATCCATTTTCGGGTTGCAGGGGCAGCAGCCTAACAGCAACACCAACAACAACCTTGACAGTTTTGGCGCTAATGTGAAGCTGACATGTTTTCTCTTTCAGCTACAGAGACCTGGCAATGTACAAGAGGAATGCCTGAGGAAATGCCTGGAATCAGAGGGAATGCATTTGTCTCGTGCTGGATGCAACTGGACAGAGTCTCACAAAACTCTGTTGGACCAGACTTCTCAGAGCAGCGGGTCCCTCAGCGACTCCTCCCTGAGTGAGCCTGAAGATGGCTCTGACGAGGACACACTCAATCAAAGCAACATGAGGGCCTGGTGGCAAATGGAGGAAGAGGAGGAGGAGGAGGAAGAGGAGGAGGATCAGGAGGAGGAGGAGGAAGAGGATCAGGAGGAGGAGGATGAGGAACAGGAGGAGGAGGAAGAGGAGGAGGAGGAGGAACAGGAGGAGGAGGAAGAGGGGGAGGAGGAGGAGGAGGAAGAGGAGGAGGATCAGGAGGAGGAGGAAGAGGAGGAGGAGGAGGAGGATCAGGAGGAGGATTATCAGGAGGAGGAGGAAGACGACAGTGCAGAGTCCCTTCAGTACTCTTCAGAGAGTGAGGAAGATGAAATGTCAGCGTCTCCTCTGTCGGTGGAGGATCTGCAGGAGTTCGCCATGCGTCCTGCTCCTGAGGAGGAAGTCATCCGGTGCAGGATCACCAGGGACCAGAGCAGTTTTTACCCAGTTTACTACCTCCACATGGAGAGGGAAGACGGAGAGAATGTCTTTCTAATGGCCGCTAGAAAAAGGAAGAAGTGTAGAACTTCAAACTATGTGATTTCTACCGACCACTCCAATCTGTCAAGGAAAGCCAGCGGCTATATCGGAAAACTGAGGTCCAATTTGCTGGGTACCAAGTACGCAGTTTATGACTGTGGAGAAAACCCGGCAACAACAAAGAGGAAAGGGAGTGAAGCAGTGCGGCAGGAGCTAGCAGCTGTTAGCTATGAGAGGAGTGATCATGGGGTTTGGGGTCCCAGGAAAATGAAAGTGGTCGTCCCTGGGATCCTGGAGAATGATGCCAGAGTGAGCATTCGTCCACAGAATGAGCAGGAAACCCTCCTGATGAGGCAAGCAAACGATGACATGGATCAGCTGATCACCCTGCAGAGCAAGAGCCCCAGCTGGGATGAGCGGATTGAGTCATTCACTCTCGACTTCAACGGGCGAGTCACACGGACGTCTGAGAAGAATTTCCAGCTCGTCCACCCTCAAAATGAGGACTATGTGGTGATGCAGTGTGGGCGCGTGTCAGAGGACGTCTTCATCCTGGACTACTCCTTCCCCATGTGTGCCTTTCAGGCGTTTGCCATCGCCCTCTCCTCTTTTGATGGCAAACTGCCATTTGGTGAGCTGATTCCCTCATGGACAAGAGGCACTCAGAAGTCGATTGAGGAGGAGACAGAGGACGACACAGATTGGAGGAATGGAGGGACAGCGTCACCAAGTGCGTTGTCCCCTCTCTCCACCCCCAGGCAGGAACCCACAGGGAGTGAACGGAATTCAAGGGCATCGTCTCCTCTGTTTGTGAAAGATCTAAATGAGCTTGTGATGTGTTTCTACTTACCCCCATGGTGAGACCATCCAGTGGAGGATCACCAGGGACCAGAGCAACGGCCTCCCCGTTTATCAGCTCCACACGGACGGGGAAGACGGAGAGAAGGAGTTTCTAATGGCTGCCAGGAAAAAGATGTACAAAACACCTGCACCTGATTTCCTCTGACCCAACAAATGAGTCCAGAAAAGCCAGGAGCTGCACTGGGAAGCTGCCATCGCCCTCTCCTCTTTTGATGGCAAACTGGCCTGTGAGTAACGCAGTCGTGCCTGCAGTGGCCTTCACTCAGCCCCCCTAAGACGCCCGCGGCCAAATCCAATCCTACATGGGCCATCTTGACTGTGCAACGGAGGCCTTTCAAGCATTCAGCAGTGGTGAAAATACACTGCAACTATGGGACCTACAAGTCTGATGGCTGACATGCAGACAAATTTCAGGGAGGGGTGTTGAATATTTCTCTCTCCCAAAGCCAAGACCAAAGAAGAGAGATGGTAGGAACATCTGGATCCTGCACAGAACCTGAGAACTCCCAGCTCACTGATCGGGGCTCCAAGCTTGAAGAAGGGGAGGGGATTTCTTATGAGTTACTTTTATTCCAATGGGAAAGTGGATTGTTATTAAAAGACAACACAACATGATTTTGAAAAGCTGTATGGATGATGAAGTGTCATATTCTGAGTTGTTTCTTGTTATGGTCTTTATTCATGTTCCCAATCCATTTGGGGTTCTTAAGAATTATAAATGCGTTAAGGGTTTGATAAAGAGGTCAACACTCTTCAAACACATCGTGCTTGTTTTTAGATTGTATTTGTTTTTATTTGATTTCAATATAAATGTTCTAATTCATCAGAAATAAAACAAACCAAACAAATGGATGATAAAAACTCAGTGACGGTGCTCGTCTTTCATAGAAAAGTGATGTTGTTGCCATGGAGCAGTGCCTCTCAATTATTTTCTGTTCCCCCTCCCCCCCCCCCCCAGAGACAAGAAAACAATTTGCCCCCCCCCCCTCTCCACCGTGACTCTAAATAATATCATTTGTCTATAAAATTGTTATTAGTACACCTCTGCATAACATTGTATCCTTGTTAACATGAAAGAAAACAAGGCAGACAAAAGAAAGAAATGTAGTTCAACTTACAACAAAGAACAACTTTGTTTTTAGTTTGGAACAGAAAAGATTTGGAGTGCATCAATTTGCCTGACATTAAAAAAATCCTTGTTTCAACTGTCAACATTTTTGACCAACTTCTTGCACCATTTGATACTGAAAAATAAAATGAAATAAAATCAATAAAGAATCCATTCAAATTCAGTTCAGCAACATGAACTCTGGAGCGCAGTGTATAAAACACTTTAGCCTCCAAAACAAAAATGAAGAAAACAGTTTGTGCTGTTTCTTTCTTTCTTTCTTTTTTATCAAATGAGGGAGTCAGGAGGTAGGTAAAAGGTAAAAAAGAATTAAAAAGAATAAATATTGAACTGGATCCATGTGTCTGACAGGGAAATTCTGACAAACCCCTAACAGGTGAGCTGGTTTACTGACTGAACAACATTTTTTTTTTAACTTTAACTTTTCTTGAGATATTTTCCTTTGCATAGATGTAACATACAACTACAAACCTAAATCAACATATGGGAGTCACTATCAAAGCATTAGTCCATGTTCCATCCTCTTAAACTATGTCAGCTTGTATGGTTGGTCGCTCATGGAACACAGATGACGTCCATCTCTTCCATCTCTCGTTAAGTTGAGCCTCCTGGAGCCGTAGACCATGGATCATTTTTTCCTTTTTGTCAATGTCCTCTATAAGGTGGGTCCACTGGTCCTCTGCAGGGGGGTCTTCCTTTCCCCATTTCTTCGTGATGGCTTTTTTGGCTGCTGTAAATAGTACTTTTACCAAGTATGTGTCTTCCGCTCTCACATTCTCTGCAGTTAAATTACATAAATACAGGACCTTACAAGACACAGGAATTGGATACGCAAGAATTTTAACCAATGTGTCGTGTATTATTTGCCAAAATCGTCTGATTTGATCACATTCCCCAAAAATATGCGAGTGGTCCACGTTCACGACTCCACAGCCTCTCCAACAGGGTGTGTTTTTGTTCAACTGTCCACTCTTGATCTTGGTGAAACAAAAAATCGTTTCAGATTTTTCCAAGAGAACTCCTCCAGATCCGAGAACTAGTGGACGTGTGGTGTATTGTCCACATATTTAGCCACTCTTCATCATTCATTTTTATCTGTAATTCTGATTCCCATTTTTGTTTTATACATTTAGTTGAATGTTTATTAGATATCAAACTTTTATATAATCTTGATAAAGTTCTACATTTGGTCTCCTTGTATGTATTAATTATGATTTGAATCACAGCATTCACTTCTCTGGAGGGATGCGTCTTTATCTTTTCCATATAGTCATCCCTCAGTTGTAGGAACCTATAGAATTCGTTTTTATCTAAATCATATTTTTATTTTAAATTTTGGAAACTCTCCAGCTGTCCGTCTTTCACGAACACACACGTTGCTGTCATTCCCTTCCCTGTCCACCTTTGAAATCCTTTATCGTATCTTGCTGGTTCAAAATTGCTCTCAATGCGACCCACTTTAAGGAGCCGGTGTCTCCCTGGATCTTATATTTCTGTATTATGTTGAACCCTAACCTTCAGTGTAAACAACACAATCGGGTCTACTTGGTTTTTAGTCTGTTGGCATGTTTCTTCATCTCCTATAACACTCTCTATTTGGTACTCCCCGATTTGTTTTTCCATTTCTTTCCACTTTGCGGTAAAATCTGTGTTGCACCAACCAACAGTAAACCTTAATTGGGCTGCACAAAAGTACATTTTCAAAGTTGGGAGTCCCAACCCTCCATCTTCTTTCGGTGGCTGGAGAGTCTCCAACCTTATTCTTGGTTTCCTCCCTCCCCAAACAAACCTTGATATTCATCTATTCCATCTCATAAATTGAGACTGGGGGACCTCTACTGGTAGAGATTGGAACAGGTAGAAAAGCCTTGGTAAAACATTCATTCTAATTATCTGAATCCGTGAGCTAAAATCTAATGTCAATGTGGACCATCTTTCAATGTCTTTTTGTATTTCCTGACTTATCTTGCCACAGTTTGATTGAAATAATTTAGGTAGTGATTTGGCAAGGCAGTTTTCTTTGTAGCCTGTTTTCCCCACCAGTTTGTCTCCAGCCTTCATGGCATCATAACAACATCCTCTGTCCTCAGAGTCTCACGTCAACTGAGGAGAAACTCCATAGAAAACCTTTAACAGGGAAAAATCTGAGAAACCTCAGGGTGAGGAGGGGAGACGGATCCCTCACCAGGAGGGACAGACGTGCAGGAGATGTTGTTACAGACAAGAAAACAGTTTATAACACAGAATGGAGGAAACATGGAAATGTTAATAACAGTTGAAGAGGGAAGCTTCTGGAAGGGGAGGCAGGGAGAGCAAGCCAGCTTGATGGGGGACTGGATGGTAGACTGGTTCATGGAAGGGGAGGCAGGGAGAGCAAGCCAGCTTGATGGGGGACTGGATGGTAGACTGGTTCATGGAAGGGGAGGCAGGGAGAGCAAGCCAGCTTGATGGGGGACTGGATGGCAGACTGGTTCATGGAGGGGGAGGCAGGGAGAGCAAGCCAGCTTGATGGGGGACTGGATGGCAGACTGGTTCATGGGAGGGGAGGCAGGGAGAGCAAGCCAGCTTGATGGGGGACTGGATGGCAGACTGGTTCATGGAAGGGGAGGCAGGGAGAGCAAGCCAGCTTGATGGGGGACTGGATGGTAGACTGGTTCATGGGAGGGGAGGCAGGGAGAGCAAGCCAGCTTGATGGGGGACTGGATGGTAGACTGGTTCATGGGAGGGGAGGCAGGGAGAGCAAGCCAGCTTGATGGGGGACTGGATGGTAGACTGGTTCATGGGAGGGGAGGCAGGGAGAGCAAGCCAGCTTGATGGGGGACTGGATGGTAGACTGGTTCATGGAAGGGGAGGCAGGGAGAGCAAGCCAGCTTGATGGGGGACTGGATGGTGGACTGGTTCATGGGAGGGGAGGCAGGGAGAGCAAGCCAGCTTGATGGGGGACTGGATGGTGGACTGGTTCATGGGAGGGGAGGCAGGGAGAGCAAGCCAGCTTGATGGGGGACTGGATGGTAGACTGGTTCATGGGAGGGGAGCGCAGGCCGGTGTAACAGTAGGGGATAAAAGGGGGGGCGATGCAGGCGGCGTTTGGAGCTCTGGTGGATCTGTGGAAACAGAGAGAGACTGAGAGACACCAAGGACAAACTACAAAGTGCAACAAGTAGTGGTAATGAGAGTTCCAAAAATGTGCGGGGAGGAGAGGTGGAGAGAGGGGGAGAGAGGAGAGGAGAGGAGGGGAGGGGAGGGCTCCATGTAACATGATGTGTCCCCCAGCAGTCTAAGCCTGGAGCAGCATAGCTATCAATGGTTCAGAGCTACCTGAACCAGTCCTAACTGAAGGCTCTGTCACGGAGGAAGGTCTTAAGCCTGGACTTAAACGTAGTTAAAGTGTCTGCCTCTCTGACCCATGGAGAGATGCTGGTTCCACAGTAGAGGAACCGGTAACTAAAGGCTCTACCTCCCAGTCTGTTTTTATTGATACTGGGAGTCACTAACAGACCTGCATTCTGGGAGCAGAGTGCTCTGGTAGGACAGCAGGGACTAATGAGTTCTTCAGAGAGGATGGAGCTTCATCATTGAGAGCCTGATGAGTCAGCAGAAGGATTTTGAAGTCCTAGATCCTACAGGAAGGAGAGAAGCTAAAGTGGAGAGATGTGTTCTCTCTTCTAACTCCTGTCAGAACCCTGGCTGCAGCGTTCTGGACCAGCTGGAGACTCTTTAGAGAGTTGTTGAGACATCCTGACAGGAGAGAGTTGCAGTGGTCCAGCCTAGAAGTGATAAATGCATGCACCAGTTTCTCAGCATCACTCTGGGAAAGGATGTTCCTGATCTTAGTGATACTGCAGGTGGAAGAAGGCGGTCCTAGTCACATGCTTTATGTGGGAGCTGAAGGAAAGGTCCTGGTCAACAATGACTCCAAGGTTCCTTGCAGTTGGTGATTATGACCCCCAAATATTCAGTTCTCTTAAGTTTCCAGTTGAAATGAAATAATTCCTGGATCTCCTTTGGTGGGTTGTAGTTAAGCGTTAATATCTGAGTCTTTGCAACATTTATTTTATACCCTGACAGGTTTCCGAATGTCTCCAGAAGCTTCATCAAGGTAGGGAGGGATTTGTTTGGGTGTTCAAGGTAGGTAATGATGTCATCCGCCAAGAGGCCTATTTTTTGCTCTCCATCGTTCACCGTCACTCCTCTGATCCTTGGTCCTGTCTGGTAGCCTGCACAAGTGGTTCTCCAAAGAGAGCAAATAGGGCGGGTGACAGACAGCACCCTTGCCTTGTTGACCTCTGGATTTTATCTGTCAGACTCCTGTTGATTTTGATTCTTGCAGTTGGTTGTTGATAAAGTGTCTTTATGCACTGTATTGATTTATTGTTGAACCCAAATTTCTCTACTCCTTTATACAGAAATGTCCAGTTGACACGATCACGGGGTTTGTCTGCGTCTATACTGACGACTAAAGTGCTCTTTTAGTCTTTTCTGGCTTGTTCCACTGCAGTGCTTGTCGTGTTCTTCTAATGCTATCACGAGTCTGTCGTCCTCCTACAAATCCTGTTTGATCCTCTTCTATTATTTCTGATATAAAGGAGTTCAGTCTTTTCGAGATTATTTTTGTATATATTTTGTAATCTACATTCACGAAGGAAATGGGTGTGTAGCTGGCGCACTGCTCTTTGTCCTTTCCCTGTTTCAGAATGACTGTAATTATGGCCTCGGCCGACGATGGGGGCATTTTGTTGTTTGGAGAGTCCAAGTGAAAGAAGCAAGGAGCGGTGGAGTCAGCTCGTCTCCAAACATCTGACACCACTCAACCGGGTATCCATCGCTCCCTGGTGTTTCATTGTTTGTCAATGTATTTATTGCCTCTCTCACCTCCTCATTTGTGATCTCAGCGTTTAATTTTCCATTTTGTATTCGTCCTGTTGAAGGTCGACGACTCCAGGAATGCACTCATTTCATTCTCTTCTCTGTAGGCTGTGTCTACAAATCTTGGTAGTATCTTTGGAAGATTTCTCCAATACCATCTGGGGTGGATGCTTTCTCACCTGTGAGTGGATCTTTAATTTTGTAGATTTTATTAACTGCCTGTTGTTTTCTTATTCGCGTTGCCAATATGGTAGTGGCCTTTGAGCCTACTTCATGCTAACTCATCTTAAGGTATTTATTCTTTTTTTCAATTTCATCCAGTAGTACGTCATCTATTTTGGTTTTTGTTTCTTTAATTTGCTGACTTATCTTGGAGTCGTTACTACTTTGGTGTTTCTGTTCCAGTTCCCTTAGCTTCTCAGGATTCAGTCTCTAGGCTTCTTCTTTGACTCTGTTTCTGTATGCTGCTTCAGCTGTCAGCTTTCCTCCAATGACCGCCTTCATGGCAACCCAAAAACTTGTTGGGTCCTCAGCGTCATTGTTATTTTCCTCTGTGAATCTTTTTATTTCCATTGTAACCTTCTGCCTTGTTTGATCATTGTTCATTATTCCCAAATTGAGTCTCCACACTGTGTGCCGTCTTCTATCATCTAAATTTGTTGTTAAATAAAGTTGTGATCAGACACATCTGCAGCCCCTACTTTGTACTGCCTTACCATGTGATTATCCTCTACAGTTATAAAGCAGTACTCTATCCTTGAGTGGGCCCTATGTGCTGCCCAGTAAAGTGTGAAGTCTTGTTCCTGTGGATGGAGATTCCTCCAAACATCGATCATCGCCATCTCCTCCAAAGACACGTTTATGAATCTTGCCAAATGCTTTTTTGCCCTTTTTGCACCAGTTGTATCTTTTTTGTGGTCCCTGACAACATTTAGATCTCCCCCACAAACCAGGACTCCTCCCGTTTCTGATAGAATGACATCAAATAGACATTAAAAAAATATTTGTCACTTTCCGGAGGTGCATATATATTTACTAATGTAACTAGTTCATTCTCCAGTCTTCCTTTGATAATGACATATCCTCCTTCTTTGTCCCTGCATTCCTTCTCGAGTTCAAATTTAATTGTATTTGATATCAGTATCACTACCCCTCTTCTACTTCCTTCTCTAAAAGTACTATGGTATAAGTTCCTATAGCCATATTTTCTAAGTTTATTGTGTTCTGATTGAGACAGGTGAGTCTCTTGAAGAAAGATTATATGTGCCTTTTCTTTTTTAAGTTTTGTGATGACCTTCTGTCTTTTCATTGGATTATTTAACCCATTTACATTCAGCCACATTATTTTGGTAAGGTTAGTCATCTTTATGTTCTGTTATTCCTTGAAAGCAAACTCCCAAACATCTCTGAACCAAACATTCATGAACAGTAAGTGAAACAACAGAAATCAGAAGAGTGAGTGACTTCAAATGCTGGGGAGAATTATCTGTCCTCCCCGAGTCCCCGTTGGTGTGCAAGGGGAAAACCCTCATCTCAGGAGGGCCCCTTCCTGGACTTTAACAAAGGTCTAGATCTGTCCAACTGAAAGAGCACTAAACAACCCCCAGTTGGATTTTAAAGAGTCATTAAAGAAGAAACCTGTGTGTTGTAATCTGTGCTTCTACCTTCCCGTGCATGTTCATGTTTTCATGTGGTATTTCTGCAGCATCGCTCTGGCACGGTGTGCCGCTTCCCGTCTCGTATCCTTCCCTTTCACACGTTGCCAATCGGGCGTCACTCGTTTCTTCCTCGTAGCCGCAGGTGTGCCGTCTTCTCCTGGTGGGTCCACTGTGTGTCCCCTCTCTCTCATATCCCGCTCAGCTTCCCTGGCGCTGTCGTCAGGGCCGGATTAACACTCCACAGTGTCCCTGGGCAACAACCTGTTAGTGCCCCCCCCCCAACCCCCCCAACCCACAAACCCAACCAGCACCGCGGTATCAACAATTAACCACAGAAGATTATAATATTGTCCAGTCAGTGCTTTAATATCAAACAGTCTCCAAGTACAAATTAAATGACAGAACATTTAACTTGGACTTTCTTTAGAACAAAAACAAAGAGATTATATAATAGTCACTCCTATCTTATCTGCTTATGGCTTTTCCTTTTGTAAGCATATCTATAGCATATGCTATTCCTTTGGTAAGCATATTTTACACTGGCCTCTTTCTTGACTTTAAATGGGCAAACTGGTGTATAATATCTTCAAAATCAAGACCACTAACAAGTTCGTGTTCAATGGCCAAGAGGGAAAGTGCAGAAAGCCGTCTTTGTGACATTGTGGTCCTCAGGTCATTTTTAACTCTTTTTAATACAGAAAATGACCTCTCACCCTCACAGTTCGACACAGGCAAAGTTAGAAACATTCGGAGTGCAACATATACATTTGGTCCAGATGGATATGTTGCACTCCTAATGTAGAGGGGCCCTCTAAGGATCTAGGGCCCCTGGGCAACTGCCCAGTTGCCCTAATGGTTAATCTGGCCTTGGCTGTCGTACGTTTTCACTCCGTCGCTCCAGTGTATCCGTATTTTCGTTAGCGGTGTCTTGAAACGGATCTTTTTTTCTTTGAGGACCTTTTTGATGTCCGCATACGACCTCCGTTTCTGGACGACTTCAGCAGGATAGTCGTGATCAAAAAAGATGAGTTTGTTTTCCACTTGTACTTTTTCCCCCATGCCATCTTCAGGGTCATTTCTTTTGTCTCAAACTTCAGAAAGTTAACCATGATGGACCTGGGTGTAGCATTTGGGCCCGGTTTCTGTGCGAGGCTGCGATGCGCTCGTTGGGTATGTAGCTCCACTTCTTCAGGTAGCTGGAGCTCTGTTTTTAGCAGTCGCTCAGTGTACTGACTGGTGGAGTTTTCTTCCATCTCTTTCTCCTCTGGGATGCCGAAGATTCGGATATTGTTTCTCCGTGATCTTCCCTCAAGGTCTCTTGTCTTCTCTTGCATCTGTCCAGTCTGCTCCAGCATTTCCATCATCACTTCTCCCGCATCTGCTTTCTATTCCTCCAGCTCTGCTATGCGTACCTGGGTCTCAGCCTGAGCCTCCTTCTGTGTCTGTAGTTCGTTAATATTGTCTGTTAGTTTACGTTCAATTTTTGCTGAAGAGTGCTTATTTCTTCTTTCAGTTCGTCTTTTAGAGTGTTCAGTTCGTGTCGTATCTCTTGTTTGAGGTCTTTTATGTCTTCACTGATTGGAGCCGGCCCAGTTCGCAACGTCTCGTTGTGGTCTGCTCCGTCCATTTTCTTTGCTGTGTCGTCCTCGTGTTCGCTTGCTTCACTTTCTTTCTAGTTATTTCCTCAGTTTTATCTTGTTTCTGTTTCGTACCTGTTCTTCGGTTGCCTCTTCCACCCATAATATGATTTTAATTATCGAGTGTTGTTCTTGGGTGGGTTTTCATTTTCCCACTTGGGAGAGTAGTTAACTATGTGTCTGCACTATCGGCCATCTTCCCGGAAGTCGATTGAACAACATTTGAAGTAATGCGCTACCGAGTTGCTGGGCTTGGTTTGCGCTCATGTGACGTCACAGTGCGCCCACATACACAATGAATGGACTTCCTCCGCGCAGCCTGCGCCTTGCGCGTTCAGTGTGAAACTTCCTTGACACGGAGTCGTGCCCATGAGCGCATCGCCGCATGCAGGCGTTTCTGGTTGGCTGACAGACGGACACGTGGGTCACGTTACCAGCATTGCTAGTTGTGATTGCTTAACACGGATTCACTACCACAGGTTATGCCCTGGATGTTTGCCCTTGACCATACGCACTACAGGGTGGCTGTTGGTGCACATCCGGGACATGATGGCTCTTGTGGACAGACATCCAGATTTCTTTGCAGAGTTCATGTCAGGACATTCTGTCGTGCACAAAACTACCAACAAATTCTCTGCTATGGCAATCGACCAGTGCCATGAACAGAACAATGCTATGGTGAAAGGATCCGGAGGGGCAGTTGGATTGACTGGGAATCCAGGAGCACTGAGATGCTGGATGGTAGCTGGGCCAGAGATTGCAAGGATCACTAAAGAGTTTGAAGAACAGGCAACAAAGCAACAGTGTAAACCCAGTGACTCAAGACAACATGAGCAGCGACCTGCAGTACAAACAACATTCCTGAAGGAGGTCCAAGCCCTTGTGAAGGTGCTGGAGGAGATGGGGATCCCTTTTTTCGAGCACATCCAGGATCTTCTAGTCATTGACACAAGAGACATTGTTGATACTCAAATAGCTGACACTGTAAGAGGAATTGATACCCTTGGTGAGGAGCAGTCCACCCAGTTTGAGACTGAAAGGCTGGAAAAGTGCACAACACCTATCACACATCCTCTTCCAAAGAACAAGTTGTCACTGTTCAGCGGGCCACCTGTCAAGGTCAAATCAAAAGAGAAGGCACAACTTGCCGCACTGAAGAGTGACTGTGGTCTTTTTTCTAGGCTGTACATCTCATGTCAAACAAGAGCTGGAGACATCAACCATTTCTTTTCCCGTGAAAACCACGCAGCGCCCCCAGCTCTGTCAAGTGGAGGAAAACTTCAGCGTGGGGTGAAGGCTGATCTGCTTTGCTGCCTTGAGTCAAATCTGCCTGACAACAAGAGTGTTCCTGAGGCTGATGCAGTTGTTCTAGATGGCGCAGCTGTGGTTCAAATGCTGAAACCAAATACATCACGAACATTCCAAGAGGATGGAGAAACTGTTTTTGCAGCATACATCTCTGCTCCACTTGATGTAAGCTCCCGTGTCGACCTTGTCTGGGATGCACCCCTACCTGCCAGCCTGAAAGCCTTAACAAGATAGAAAAGGGGAAAGACAGTGAACGATCGCTGTTCCGTTACCACAATGAATCATTGTGCTGACTTTTATTTTGAAAAAGTTTATTTTGAAAGGACAGGAAGTACACGTAAGTTTAGCGATCTCAATTTCCTGCTCATGGACTGGAAGTGAAGGAAAACATTTGCAAGGGATGTCGTTTTTTTCTGACAGCTTCATCCTGTTGAATTTGTCAGCATCTTACACCCTTTGATAGCATCGCCGGTATGTAGTAAAGCACATTTATGTTGGAAATGAGCGCAGATGATAATTTTGTGATGGCGTTTATTTTTGCTAACTTTGTGGGGAGAGTTGAGGACTCTATTTCTGCCGTTGATCATTTCTCTATGACTGTTGTTGAAGTTCATATAGATGGTGATGATATGTTAAAATACAGTGGTTAAATGAATAAAGGGACTTAAGCAGCTAACTAACAAGTTGATGAAAGGTATGGTTGAAGAACAGTCACTTTAGTTCATGAGGACTTTATTAGGAGTATATTTACACTGTGTGTTGGTGCAGTCAGAAGAAAGAAAGCAATTCCATTTGTATTCATTATGTGTTTTGTGTGTTATAGTTTTACTCTTCCCTGCGTCAATAAACCTGTGGACAACGGGCAACTGTCTTCAGAGTGGTGATGTTCAGAAGGAGTTTATCTGTCTGCTAAAGTGTACAGCAGTACACATACTAGAGGCACCACAGTCACAGTCACCCATAGAATGATCTGTGGTGCTGATGTACGACCGAACCACTGAATGGATGGAGGGTAACGATGCCAGGAAACACCTTTTCTCCCAGAGGTCCAGGAACTTGGAGAACATCCCTCCAACCCAGGCAGCCCTTAAAGAGCACATCAAGAGGACTTGCTTTCAAGCCAACCTGTGGAACCAGTCAGTGGTCTTGGATCCGAAGATATCAGAGCCATCTGACTGGGGCTGGATGAAAGAATCTGCTGGATGGCAACCTTTCTGGACAGCTCTCCCTCAAGCAGCACAATTTTGCAAGGAGCTGATCTGTAACTGCCAGAAAGGGTGCACTGGACCATGCATGTGTGTCAAAGCTGCACTTGCATGTACAGATCTTTGTTGTTGTTCAGGAGACTGTTAGAGTTTAATGATTCACCACAATCATCACAGAATCCAGGAAAGTGCCAGGCTAACAGGGTGCAGAAGGAACGCACGTATCTGGGGGTGAAAAGGTGGGGAACCAGGGGGCGCTACTCATGACTAATAGACGGTTAAGAAATGAGATTATTTCCATTACGTGACATGAGGAACTGTGGGACTGTCTATTTGCCATAACTCCATCCACTTTTTATTTTTGTTTTGTCAAGAAACCTTCTGTTCTATGACAGGTGCTGTATGAAACACACATTTTTATTTATATATATATATATATATATATATATATACATACATACATACATATGTACACACACACACATATATATATATACATACATATACATATATACATATATATGTATATGTATGTAGTACAAGTTATTATCATTATTCTGATATTCATCATAAAAACATTTCACTCGTTGCTTTCATTTTTTGGGAAATAAACCACCCATTTGCACATTTCGGCTCTCTTTTTCCAGATGATTTGACCTTGACATTGATCTAAAGGCATTTTCTTTAATTATATTGATCTCAAATGTGTCACCAACTGACTGGGCACCCAAAATTCAGTAGGAAATGAATCCTTAATTGTATTTTTACAGAGTTTGCTTCCAAAGTTAAGCATTTTTCAATATTTTTGGTGGCCATTTTGAATTTGACCTCTCCCGGGCCTCAAGGGTCAAATCTGACTTGCCTCAAATAAACCTCATGGTATCATCTTACTATGGTAGGAGTTTCAAGCTTTTCTCAAAAAGTGCACAATGTTTTGGTGATCCACTGTACCATCCCTGTGATAGAGCACAGCTCGATGTTCAGCTCCCGTCTCCTCAGAGAGCAGAGAAGACTCTTGTTTTGAGTGGTCTGGTCTTGATAAAACTGACTGCACCTTTGATGGCAGTCATAACTGCACTTAATTCAGGGGAAAGTTGCCTTGATGCAAGTACTTCTCTGTGTATAATGAAGTGCGTCCACTCAGCACTGGGTGAGGCCTTCTTGATGAGTGCCCCAAGTCCTTTTCTCTTCCCTGCCATGGTTTGTGCCCCATCACTGCAAACACCAGTGCAGTTCTCCCACTTGAGCCCATTCTCAGTCAAGAAGCAGTCCAACATTCTGAAGAGCTCTTCGGCTGTGGCTCTGTCTCTGACATACCTACAAAAAGTAGATCCTCACACAGGGAGTTTGTCAAGTCAAAACGTACACAAGCAAGAAAAAAACCCTCTTTGTTGTTGTCAGTTGCTTCATCAAATTGTAAGGCAGAACGCTCGTCTTGAGTTCATCTACCAGCTGTTCTTGAAGACGGTGAGCAATGTCATCTATACGTCTGGTGACAGTGTCATTGGACAGAGGGATCGTTTTGGTTTGGCAGCACTTGGGTCATCCACCATGACAGAGACCATGTCCAATCCTGCAGGCAGGATCAGCTCCTCTGCTATGGTGGAGGGTTTTTAGCACTGAGCAACTTGGTATCCACCTGATATGAAGCTAACAGCGCTCGCTGGTTTGCTGAAGTAGCGCTCACAAAGCGGGATGATTGTTGGCAAAATTCGGCACGTTTTCACTGAAAAAACTCCAGCAGCTTACCAGCGTGATTGGGGTGGAATGTCTTCAAGTGGCGCCTTAATTAATTGGCTCCGTGCTGTCTGCTGCCAGCACTTTTAGACACAGTGAACACACCGGTCTGTCCTCGTCTCCCACTGTAGTCACAGTCAAGCCAAGTGCTACATTCACTTCGTCATATTTCCTCATCTTAGCTTTCGGGTGACTTTCTTTTGTCTCATTATCTTCGTCTCTCTCCTTCTTTCCTTTCAACCCTGTTCAAATTTTTTCCATGTTGTCTCTTGAGGGTTGGTTTACTGCACTTAATATCGCCTGCTTGGTGCAAAAAAACCCCCCAAAAAACGTACACCAGAAAGCCAATACTCCCTGCACTGACAGGACCAGGCTCAGACACAGGACACAGATGCAGGGTTCACGGCAAGGGGTTTTATTGTCTGACACTCTGAGCAGAGAAATCAAAGAGCTTTGAAAATTAAACTAATCTACTCAGAGCTATGAAACAGACACAAAATGAAAATCGCTCCAATGAAGGAGGAAAACACAAAAGCTATCAAATACTATCAATAAATAAAAATCACTCCAAGCGGAGGAAAGAAAAAGGGCTGTAAACAAAACTACTAACCCTGGACTAAGGTATAAAACTTACAACCAAAAACTCTCTCAGAGGGATGCAAACAGAAATCAACAGGCAAACTTGAGGTAACTTGATCAAGGATGTGGCAGGGCTTTGAGTCGCTGGCTGGGGTGAACGCACAAGGACGAAACACACTGGCAGTGGACAAAGGGAGACAAAGACTATTTAAACACAAGGTCAGGGGACACAGGTGGAAACAATCAGGGCGGGGCAGACAATCAGACTGGCACAGGAGGAAAGGCAAGTGACCTGAAATGAGAGGAGAGTCAATATTTCACAATAAGACAGGAAGTGACAAGACAAATAACCAGGCGACATGCTTTTGTCTGGACTCAGTGGGGCTGTTTGGGAGTGTTGCAGATAAAGACTGCGCACACACACACACACACACACACACACACACACACACGCACACGCACACGCACACACACACACACACACACACAGCCACACTCGGCAGCAGGACTTCAGAGTGGTGAGATCACAGTCGTAGTTCTGAGGGTGAACTCAGACAAAATCATGGCAGTCTGTCTTCTTGTCATCTCAGTCACTAACAGTGATGTCACCTGTCTGTCATCATCGTCGTCACATGGTATAACAGAACACCTGCACCTGACAACGGATAGAAAAGTTCTGATGGAAACAAACCACCACAACAACGACACCGACATCAAGGAACAGGAAACTAACATGAATTCTAAGGAACAGCGTTGGCAGGATGAACCGGTAAAGAACTTTCACCATTTAACGTCTCTGGCAAACACCAGATGGGTGGAAATGGTACATGTATACATGTTTATAGTACATGTATACATGTTTATAGTACATGTATACATGTTTATAGTACATGTATACACTACATGTTTATAGTACGTGTTTACTTTGGGATATTGTTGATCAAAGTTAGCGTTGTCATCTGTTCTTTTTCTATACGAGTGAACAAGTGATTGGGGCTGAGGTGGAGCTTCCTTGCTGTCATGGCTACTACCTGTGTCACAATCACCTTCTGGACCTTAAGTCTCGTTGCAGTACTATTTGGGTTGTCATCTTGTACCTCAAATAATACT
This sequence comes from Aulostomus chinensis, assembly GCF_037954235.1. Taxonomy (NCBI): domain Eukaryota; kingdom Metazoa; phylum Chordata; class Actinopteri; order Syngnathiformes; family Aulostomidae; genus Aulostomus; species Aulostomus chinensis. The sequence continues at coordinate 8,931,784 of NC_141324.1, read as the reverse complement.
ATCAATCGTAGGAAACAGGAACGATGATGCATGAGCCCATCCATCCATCCATTTTCGGGTTGCAGGGGCAGCAGCCTAACAGCAACACCAACAACAACCTTGACAGTTTTGGCGCTAATGTGAAGCTGACATGTTTTCTCTTTCAGCTACAGAGACCTGGCAATGTACAAGAGGAATGCCTGAGGAAATACCTGGAATCAGAGGGAATGCATTTGTCTCGTGCTGGATGCAACTGGACAGAGTCTCACAAAACTCTGTTGGACCAGACTTCTCAGAGCAGCGGGTCCCTCAGCGACTCCTCCCTGAGTGAGCCTGAAGATGGCTCTGACGAGGACACACTCAATCAAAGCAACATGAGGGCCTGGTTGCAAATGGAGGAAGAGGAGGAGGAGGAAGAGGATCAGGAGGAGGAGGAAGAGGAGGAGGAGGAGGAGGAAGAGGAGGAGGAGGATGAGGAACAGGAGGAGGAGGAAGAGGAGGAGGAGGAGGAACAGGAGGAGGAGGAAGAGGAAGAGGGGGAGGAGGAGGAGGAGGAAGAGGAGGAGGATCAGGAGGAGGAGGAGGAGGAGGATGAGGAACAGGAGGAGGAGGAAGAGGAAGAGGAAGAGGAGGAAGAGGAGGAGGAGGAGGAAGATCAGGAGGAGGATTATCAGGAGGAGGAGGAAGACGACAGTGCAGAGTCCCTTCAGTACTCTTCAGAGAGTGAGGAAGATGAAATGTCAGCGTCTCCTCTGTCGGTGGAGGATCTGCAGGAGTTCGCCATGCGTCCTGCTCCTGAGGAAGAAGTCATCCGGTGCAGGATCACCAGGGACCAGAGCAGTTTTTACCCAGTTTACTACCTCCACATGGAGAGGGAAGACGGAGAGAATGTCTTTCTAATGGCCGCTAGAAAAAGGAAGAAGTGTAGAACTTCAAACTATGTGATTTCTACCGAACACTCCAATCTGTCAAGGAAAGCCAGCGGCTATATCGGAAAACTGAGGTCCAATTTGCTGGGTACCAAGTACGCAGTTTATGACTGTGGAGAAAACCCGGCAACAACAAAGAGGAAAGGGAGTGAAGCAGTGCGGCAGGAGCTAGCAGCTGTTAGCTATGAGAGGAGTGATCATGGGGTTTGGGGTCCCAGGAAAATGAAAGTGGTCGTCCCTGGGATCCTGGAGAATGATGCCAGAGTGAGCATTCGTCCACAGAATGAGCAGGAAACCCTCCTGATGAGGCAAGCAAACGATGACATGGATCAGCTGATCACCCTGCAGAGCAAGAGCCCCAGCTGGGATGAGCGGATTGAGTCATTCACTCTCGACTTCAACGGGCGAGTCACACGGACGTCTGAGAAGAATTTCCAGCTCGTCCACCCTCAAAATGAGGACTATGTGGTGATGCAGTGTGGGCGCGTGTCAGAGGACGTCTTCATCCTGGACTACTCCTTCCCCATGTGTGCCTTTCAGGCGTTTGCCATCGCCCTCTCCTCTTTTGATGGCAAACTGCCATTTGGTGAGCTGATTCCCTTATGGACAAGAGGCACTCAGAAGTCGATTGAGGAGGAGACAGAGGACGACACAGATTGGAGGAATGGAGGGACAGCGTCACCAAGTGCGTTGTCCCCTCTCTCCACCCCCAGGCAGGAACCCACAGGGAGTGAACGGAATTCAAGGGCATCGTCTCCTCTGTTTGTGAAAGATCTAAATGAGCTTGTGATGTGTTTCTACTTACCCCCATGGTGAGACCATCCAGTGGAGGATCACCAGGGACCAGAGCAACGGCCTCCCCGTTTATCAGCTCCACACGGACGGGGAAGACGGAGAGAAGGAGTTTCTAATGGCTGCCAGGAAAAAGATGTACAAAACACCTGCACCTGATTTCCTCTGACCCAACAAATGAGTCCAGAAAAGCCAGGAGCTGCACTGGGAAGCTGCCATCGCCCTCTCCTCTTTTGATGGCAAACTGGCCTGTGAGTAACGCAGTCGTGCCTGCAGTGGCCTTCACTCAGCCCCCCTAAGACGCCCGCGGCCAAATCCAGTCCTACATGGGCCATCTTGACTGCGCAACGGAGGCCTTTCAAGCATTCAGCAGTGGTGAAAATACACTGCAACTATGGGACCTACAAGTCTGATGGCTGACATGCAGACAAATTTCAGGGAGGGGTGTTGAATATTTCTCTCTCCCAAAGCCAAGACCAAAGAAGAGAGATGGTAGGAACATCTGGATCCTGCACAGAACCTGAGAACTCCCAGCTCACTGATCGGGGCTCCAAGCTTGAAGAAGGGGAGGGGATTTCTTATGAGTTACTTTTATTCCAATGGGAAAGTGGATTGTTATTAAAAGACAACACAACATGATTTTGAAAAGCTGTATGGATGATGAAGTGTCATATTCTGAGTTGTTTCTTGTTATGGTCTTTATTCATGTTCCCAATCCATTTGGGGCTCTTAAGAATTATAAATGCGTTAAGGGTTTGATAAAGAGGTCAACACTCTTCAAACACATCGTGCTTGTTTTTAGAATGTATTTGTTTTTATTTGATTTCAATATAAATGTTCTAATTCATCAGAAATAAAACAAACCAAACAAATGGATGATAAAAACTCAGTGACGGTGCTCGTCTTTCATAGAAAAGTGATGTTGTTGCCATGGAGCAGTGCCTCTCAATTATTTTCTGTCCCCCCCCCCCCCCCCCAGCAAGAAGAAAACAATTTGCCCCCCCCCTCTCCACCGTGACTCTAAATAATATCATTGTTCTATAAAATTGTTATTAGTACACCTCTGCATAACATTGTATCCTTGTTAACATGAAAGAAAACAAGGCAGACAAAAGAAAGAAATGTAGTTCAACTTACAACAAAGAACAACTTTGTTTTTTAGTTTGGAACAGAAAAGATTTGGAGTGCATCAATTTGCCTGACATTAAAAAAATCCTTGTTTCAACTGTCAACATTTTTGACCAACTTCTTGCACCATTTGATACTGAAAAATAAAATGAAATAAAATCAATAAAGAATCCATTCAAATTCAGTTCAGCAACATGAACTCTGGAGCGCAGTGTATAAAACACTTTAGCCTCCAAAACAAAAATGAAGAAAACAGTTTGTGCTGTTTCTTTCTTTCTTTCTTTTTTATCAAAATGAGGGAGTCAGGAGGTAGGTAAAAGGTAAAAAAGAATTAAAAAGCATAAATATTGAACTGGATCCATGTGTCTGACAGGGAAATTCTGACAAACCCCTAACAGGTGAGCTGGTTTACTGACTGAACAACATTTTTTTTTTAACTTTAACTTTTCTTGAGATATTTTCCTTTGCATAGATGTAACATACAACTACAAACCTAAATCAACATATGGGAGTCACTATCAAAGCATTAGTCCATGTTCCATCCTCTTAAACTATGTCAGCTTGTATGGTTGGTCGCTCATGGAACACAGATGACGTCCATCTCTTCCATCTCTCGTTAAGTTGAGCCTCCTGGAGCCGTAGACCATGGATCATTTTTTCCTTTTTGTCAATGTCCTCTATAAGGTGGGTCCACTGGTCCTCTGCAGGGGGGTCTTCCTTTCCCCATTTCTTCGTGATGGCTTTTTTGGCTGCTGTCAATAGTACTTTTACCAAGTATGTGTCTTCCGCTCTCACATTCTCTGCAGTTAAATTACATAAATACAGGACCTTACAAGACACAGGAATTGGATACGCAAGAATTTTAACCAATGTGTCGTGTATTATTTGCCAAAATCGTCTGATTTGATCACATTCCCCAAAAATATGCGAGTGGTCCACGTTCACGACTCCACAGCCTCTCCAACAGGGTGTGTTTTTGTTCAACTGTCCACTCTTGATCTTGGTGAAACAAAAAATCGTATCAGATTTTTCCAAGAGAACTCCTCCAGATCCGAGAACTAGTGGACGTGTGGTGTATTGTCCACATATTTAGCCACTCTTCATCATTCATTTTTATCTGTAATTCTGATTCCCATTTTTGTTTTATACATTTAGTTGAATGTTTATTAGATATCAAACTTTTATATAATCTTGATAAAGTTCTACCTTTGGTCTCCTTGTATGTATTAATTATGATTTGAATCACAGCATTCACTTCTCTGGAGGGATGCGTCTTTATCTTTTCCATATAGTCATCCCTCAGTTGTAGGAACCTATAGAATTCGTTTTGATCTAAATCATATTTTTATTTTATATTTTGGAAACTCTCCAGCTGTCCGTCTTTCACGAACACACACGTTGCTGTCATTCCCTTCCCTGTCCACCTTTGAAATCCTTTATCGTATCTTGCTGGTTCAAAATTGCTCTCAATGCGACCCACTTTAAGGAGCCGGTGTCTCCCTGGATCTTATATTTCTGTATTATGTTGAACCCTAACCTTCAGTGTAAACAACACAATCGGGTCTACTTGGTTTTTAGTCTGTTGGCATGTTTCTTCATCTCCTATAACACTCTCTATTTGGTACTCCCCGATTTGTTTTTCCATTTCTTTCCACTTTGCGGTAAAATCTGTGTTGCACCAACCAACAGTAAACCTTAATTGGGCTGCACAAAAGTACATTTTCAAAGTTGGGAGTCCCAACCCTCCATCTTCTTTCGGTGGCTGGAGAGTCTCCAACCTTATTCTTGGTTTCCTCCCTCCCCAAACAAACCTTGATATTCATCTATTCCATCTCATAAATTGAGACTGGGGGACCTCTACTGGTAGAGATTGGAACAGGTAGAAAAGCCTTGGTAAAACATTCATTCTAATTATCTGAATCCGTGAGCTAAAATCTAATGTCAATGTGGACCATCTTTCAATGTCTTTTTGTATTTCCTGACTTATCTTGCCACAGTTTGATTGAAATAATTTAGGTAGTGATTTGGCAAGGCAGTTTTCTTTGTAGCCTGTTTTCCCCACCAGTTTGTCTCCAGCCTTCATGGCATCATAACAACATCCTCTGTCCTCAGAGTCTCACGTCAACTGAGGAGAAACTCCATAGAAAACCTTTAACAGGGAAAAATCTGAGAAACCTCAGGGTGAGGAGGGGAGACGGATCCCTCACCAGGAGGGACAGACGTGCAGGAGATGTTGTTACAGACAAGAAAACAGTTTATAACACAGAATGGAGGAAACATGGAAATGTTAATAACAGTTGAAGAGGGAAGCTTCTGGAAGGGGAGGCAGGGAGAGCAAGCCAGCTTGATGGGGGACTGGATGGTAGACTGGTTCATGGAAGGGGAGGCAGGGAGAGCAAGCCAGCTTGATGGGGGACTGGATGGCAGACTGGTTCATGGAGGGGGAGGCAGGGAGAGCAAGCCAGCTTGATGGGGGACTGGATGGCAGACTGGTTCATGGGAGGGGAGGCAGGGAGAGCAAGCCAGCTTGATGGGGGACTGGATGGCAGACTGGTTCATGGAAGGGGAGGCAGGGAGAGCAAGCCAGCTTGATGGGGGACTGGATGGCAGACTGGTTCATGGGAGGGGAGGCAGGGAGAGCAAGCCAGCTTGATGGGGGACTGGATGGCAGACTGGTTCATGGGAGGGGAGGCAGGGAGAGCAAGCCAGCTTGATGGGGGACTGGATGGTAGACTGGTTCATGGGAGGGGAGGCAGGGAGAGCAAGCCAGCTTGATGGGGGACTGGATGGTAGACTGGTTCATGGAAGGGGAGGCAGGGAGAGCAAGCCAGCTTGATGAGGGACTGGATGGCGGACTGGTTCATGGGAGGGGAGGCAGGGAGAGCAAGCCAGCTTGATGGGGGACTGGATGGCAGACTGGTTCATGGGAGGGGAGGCAGGTAGAGCAAGCCAGCTTGATGGGGGACTGGATGGTAGACTGGTTCATGGGAGGGGAGGCAGGGAGAGCAAGCCAGCTTGATGGGGGACTGGATGGTAGACTGGTTCATGGGAGGGGAGGCAGGGAGAGCAAGCCAGCTTGATGGGGGACTGGATGGTAGACTGGTTCATGGGAGGGGAGGCAGGGAGAGCAAGCCAGCTTGATGGGGGACTGGATGGTAGACTGGTTCATGGGAGGGGAGGCAGGGAGAGCAAGCCAGCTTGATGGGGGACTGGATGGTAGACTGGTTCATGGGAGGGGAGGCAGGGAGAGCAAGCCAGCTTGATGAGGGACTGGATGGTAGACTGGTTCATGGAAGGGGAGGCAGGGAGAGCAAGCCAGCTTGATGGGGGACTGGATGGTGGACTGGTTCATGGGAGGGGAGGCAGGGAGAGCAAGCCAGCTTGATGGGGGACTGGATGGTGGACTGGTTCATGGGAGGGGAGGCAGGGAGAGCAAGCCAGCTTGATGGGGGACTGGATGGTAGACTGGTTCATGGGAGGGGAGCGCAGGCCGGTGTAACAGTAGGGGATAAAAGGGGGGGCGATGCAGGCGGCGTTTGGAGCTCTGGTGGATCTGTGGAAACAGAGAGAGACTGAGAGACACCAAGGACAAACTACAAAGTGCAACAAGTAGTGGTAATGAGAGTTCCAAAAATGTGCGGGGAGGAGAGGTGGAGAGAGGGGGAGAGAGGAGAGGAGAGGAGGGGAGGGGAGGGCTCCATGTAACATGATGTGTCCCCCAGCAGTCTAAGCCTGGAGCAGCATAGCTATCAATGGTTCAGAGCTACCTGAACCAGTCCTAACTGAAGGCTCTGTCATGGAGGAAGGTCTTAAGCCTGGACTTAAACGTAGTTAAAGTGTCTGCCTCTCTGACCCATGGAGAGATGCTGGTTCCACAGTAGAGGAACCGGTAACTAAAGGCTCTACCTCCCAGTCTGTTTTTATTGATACTGGGAGTCACTAACAGACCTGCATTCTGGGAGCAGAGTGCTCTGGTAGGACAGTAGGGACTAATGAGTTCTTCAGAGAGGATGGAGCTTCATCATTGAGAGCCTGATGAGTCAGCAGAAGGATTTTTAAGTCCTAGATCCTACAGGAAGGAGAGAAGCTAAAGTGGAGAGATGTGTTCTCTCTTCTAACTCCTGTCAGAACCCTGGCTGCAGCGTTCTGGACCAGCTGGAGACTCTTTAGACAGTATTTAGGACATCCTGACGGGAGAGAGTTGCAGTGGTCCAGCCTAGAAGTGATAAATGCATGCACCAGTTTCTCAGCATCACTCTGGGAAAGGATGTTCCTGATCTTAGTGATACTGCAGGTGGAAGAAGGCGGTCCTAGTCACATGCTTTATGTGGGAGCTGAAGGAAAGGTCATGGTCAACAATGACTCCAAGGTTCCTTGCAGTTGGTGATTATGACCCCCAAATATTCAGTTCTCTTAAGTTTCCAGTTGAAATGAAATAATTCCTGGATCTCCTTTGGTGGGTTGTAGTTAAGCGTTAATATCTGAGTCTTTGCAACATTTATTTTATACCCTGACAGGTTTCCGAATGTCTCCAGAAGCTTCATCAAGGTAGGGAGGGATTTGTTTGGGTGTTCAAGGTAGGTAATGATGTCATCCGCCAAGAGGCCTATTTTTTGCTCTCCATCGTTCACCGTCACTCCTCTGATCCTTGGTCCTGTCTGGTAGCCTGCACAAGTGGTTCTCCAAAGAGAGCAAATAGGGCGGGTGACAGACAGCACCCTTGCCTTGTTGACCTCTGGATTTTATCTGTCAGACTCCTGTTGATTTTGATTCTTGCAGTTGGTTGTTGATAAAGTGTCTTTATGCACTGTATTGATTTATTGTTGAACCCAAATTTCTCTACTCCTTTATACAGAAATGTCCAGTTGACACGATCACGGGGTTTGTCTGCGTCTATACTGACGACTAAAGTGCTCTTTTAGTCTTTTCTGGCTTGTTCCACTGCAGTGCTTGTCGTGTTCTTCTAATGCTATCACGAGTCTGTCGTCCTCCTACAAATCCTGTTTGATCCTCTTCTATTATTTCTGATATAAAGGAGTTCAGTCTTTTCGAGATTATTTTTGTATATATTTTGTAATCTACATTCACGAAGGAAATGGGTGTGTAGCTGGCGCACTGCTCTTTGTCCTTTCCCTGTTTCAGAATGACTGTAATTATGGCCTCGGCCCACGATGGGGGCATTTTGTTGTTTGGAGAGTCCAAGTGAAAGAAGCAAGGAGCGGTGGAGTCAGCTTGTCTCCAAACATCTGACACCACTCAACCGGGTATCCATCGCTCCCTGGTGTTTCATTGTTTGTCAATGTATTTATTGCCTCTCTCACCTCCTCATTTGTGATCTCAGCGTTTAATTTTCCATTTTGTATTCGTCCTGTTGAAGGTCGAGCTAACGACTCCAGGAATGCACTCATTTCATTCTCTTCTCTGTAGGCTGTGTCTACAAATCTTGGTAGTATCTTTGGAAGATTTCTCCAATACCATCTGGGGTGGATGCTGTCTCACCTGTGAGTGGATCTTTAATTTTGTAGATTTTATTAATTGCCTGTTGTTTTCTTATTCGCGTTGCCAATATGGTAGTGGCCTTTGAGCCTACTTCATGCTAACTCATCTTAAGGTATTTATTCTTTTTTTCAATTTCATCCAGTAGTACGTCATCTATTTTGGTTTTTGTTTCTTTAATTTGCTGACTTATCTTGGAGTCGTTACTACTTTGGTGTTTCTGTTCCAGTTCCCTTAGCTTCTCAGGATTCAGTCTCTAGGCTTCTTCTTTGACTCTGTTTCTGTATGCTGCTTCAGCTGTCAGCTTTCCTCCAATGACCGCCTTCATGGCAACCCAAAAACTTGTTGGGTCCTCAGCGTCATTGTTATTTTCCTCTGTGAATCTTTTTATTTCCATTGTAACCTTCTGCCTTGTTTGATCATTGTTCATTATTCCCAAATTGAGTCTCCACACTGTGTGCCGTCTTCTATCATCTAAATTTGTTGTTAAATAAAGTTGTGATCAGACACATCTGCAGCCCCTACTTTGTACTGCCTTACCATGTGATTATCCTCTACAGTTATAAAGCAGTACTCTATCCTTGAGTGGGCCCTATGTGCTGCCCAGTAAAGTGTGAAGTCTTGTTCCTGTGGATGGAGATTCCTCCAAACATCGATCATCGCCATCTCCTCCAAAGACACGTTTATGAATCTTGCCAAATGCTTTTTTGCCCTTTTTGCACCAGTTGTATCTTTTTTGTGGTCCCTGACAACATTTAGATCTCCCCCACAAACCAGGACTCCTCCCGTTTCTGATAGAATGACATCAAATAGACATTAAAAAAATATTTGTCACTTTCCGGAGGTGCATATATATTTACTAATGTAACTAGTTCATTCTCCAGTCTTCCTTTGATAATGACATATCCTCCTTCTTTGTCCCTGCATTCCTTCTCGAGTTCAAATTTAATTGTATTTGATATCAGTATCACTACCCCTCTTCTACTTCCTTCTCTAAAAGTACTATGGTATAAGTTCCTATAGCCATATTTTCTAAGTTTATTGTGTTCTGATTGAGACAGGTGAGTCTCTTGAAGAAAGATTATATGTGCCTTTTCTTTTTTAAGTTTTGTGATGACCTTCTGTCTTTTCATTGGATTATTTAACCCATTTACATTCAGCCACATTATTTTGGTAAGGTTAGTCATCTTTATGTTCTGTTATTCCTTGAAAGCAAACTCCCAAACATCTCTGAACCAAACATTCATGAACAGTAAGTGAAACAACAGAAATCAGAAGAGTGAGTAACTTCAAATGCTGGGGAGAATTATCTGTCCTCCCCGAGTCCCCGTTGGTGTGCAAGGGGAAAACCCTCATCTCAGGAGGGCCCCTTCCTGGACTTTAACAAAGGTCTAGATCTGTCCAACTGAAAGAGCACTAAACAACCCCCAGTTGGATTTTAAAGAGTCATTAAAGAAGAAACCTGTGTGTTGTAATCTGTGCTTCTACCTTCCCGTGCATGTTCATGTTTTCATGTGGTATTTCTGCAGCATCGCTCTGGCACGGTGTGCCGCTTCCCGTCTCGTATCCTTCCCTTTCACACGTTGCCAATCGGGCGTCACTCGTTTCTTCCTCGTAGCCGCAGGTGTGCCGTCTTCTCCTGGTGGGTCCACTGTGTGTCCCCTCTCTCTCATATCCCGCTCAGCTTCCCTGGCGCTGTCGTCAGGGCCAGATTAACACTCCACAGTGTCCCTGGGCAACAACCTGTTAGTGCCCCCCCCCCAACCCCCCCAACCCACAAACCCAACCAGCACCGCGGTATCAACAATTAACCACAGAAGATTATAATATTGTCCAGTCAGTGCTTTAATATCAAACAGTCTCCAAGTACAAATTAAATGACAGAACATTTAACTTGGACTTTCTTTAGAACAAAAACAAAGAGATTATATAATAGTCACTCTTATCTTATCTGCTTATGGCTTTTCCTTTTGTAAGCATATCTATAGCATATGCTATTCCTTTGGTAAGCATATTTTACACTGGCCTCTTTCTTGACTTTAAATGGGCAAACTGGTGTATAATATCTTCAAAATCAAGACCACTAACAAGTTTGTGTTCAATGGCCAAGAGGGAAAGTGCAGAAAGCCGTCTCTGTGACATTGTGGTCCTCAGGTCATTTTTAACTCTTTTTAATACAGAAAATGACCTCTCACCCTCACAGTTCGACACAGGCAAAGTTAGAAACATTCGGAGTGCAACATATACATTTGGTCCAGATGGATATGTTGCACTCCGAATGTAGAGGGGCCCTCTAAGGATCTAGGGCCCCTGGGCAACTGCCCAGTTGCCCTAATGGTTAATCTGGCCTTGGCTGTCGTACGTTTTCACTCCGTCGCTCCAGTGTATCCGTATTTTCGTTAGCGGTGTCTTGAAACGGATCTTTTTTTCTTTGAGGACCTTTTTGATGTCCGCATACGACCTCCGTTTCTGGACGACTTCAGCAGGATAGTCGTGATCAAAAAAGATTAGTTTGTTTTCCACTTGTACTTTTTCCCCCATGCCATCTTCAGGGTCATTTCTTTTGTCTCAAACTTCAGAAAGTTAACCATGATGGACCTGGGTGTAGCATTTGGGCCCGGTTTCTGTGCGAGGCTGCGATGCGCTCGTTGGGTATGTAGCTCCACTTCTTCAGGTAGCTGGAGCTCTGTTTTTTGCAGTCGCTCAGTGTACTGACTGGTGGAGTTTTCTTCCATCTCTTTCTCCTCTGGGATGCCGAAGATTCGGATATTGTTTCTCTGTGATCTTCCCTCAAGGTCTCTTGTCTTCTCTTGCATCTGTCCAGTCTGCTCCAGCATTTCCATCATCACTTCTCCCGCATCTGCTTTCTATTCCTCCAGCTCTGCTATGCGTACCTGGGTCTCAGCCTGAGCCTCCTTCTGTGTCTGTAGTTCGTTAATATTGTCTGTTAGTTTACGTTCAATTTTTGCTGAAGAGTGCTTATTTCTTCTTTCAGTTCGTCTTTTAGAGTGTTCAGTTCGTGTCGTATCTCTTGTTTGAGGTCTTTTATGTCTTCACTGATTGGAGCCGGCCCAGTTCGTAACGTCTCGTTGTGGTCTGCTCCGTCCATTTTCTTTGCTGTGTCGTCCTCGTGTTCGCTTGCTTCACTTTCAGAGGTCTTTCTAGTTATTTCCTCAGTTTTATCTTGTTTCTGTTTCGTACCTGTTCTTCGGTTGCCTCTTCCACCCATAATATGATTTTAATTATCGAGTGTTGTTCTTGGGTGGGTTTTCATTTTCCCACTTGGGAGAGTAGTTAACTATGTGTCTGCACTATCGGCCATCTTCCCGGAAGTCGATTGAACAACATTTGAAGTAATGCGCTACCGAGTTGCTGGGCTTGGTTTGCGCTCATGTGACGTCACAGCGCACCCACATACACAATGAATGGACTTCCCCCGCGCAGCCTGCGCCTTGCGCGTTCAGTGTGAAACTTCCTTGACACGGAGTCGTGCCCATGAGCGCATCGCCGCATGCAGGCGTTTCTGGTTGGCTGACAGACGGACACGTGGGTCACGTTACCAGCATTGCTAGTTGTGATTGGTTAACACGGATTCACTACCACAGGTTATGCCCTGGATGTTTGCCCTTGACCATACGCACTACAGGGTGGCTGTTGGTGCACATCCGGGACATGATGGCTCTTGTGGACAGACATCCAGATGTCTTTGCAGAGTTCATGTCAGGACATTCTGTCGTGCACAAAACTACCAACAAATTCTCTGCTATGGCAATCGACCAGTGCCATGAACAGAACAATGCTATGGTGAAAGGATCTGGAGGGGCAGTTGGATTGACTGGGAATCCAGGAGCACTGAGATGCTGGATGGTAGCTGGGCCAGAGATTGCAAGGATCACTAAAGAGTTTGAAGAACAGGCAACAAAGCAACAGTGTAAACCCAGTGACTCAAGACAACATGAGCAGCGACCTGCAGTACAAACAACATTCCTGAAGGAGGTCCAAGCCCTTGTGACAGTGCTGGAGGAGATGGGGATCCCTTTTTAAAGCACATCCAGGATCTTCAAGTCATTGACACAAGAGACATTGTTGATACTCAAATAGCTGACACTGTAAGAGGAATTGATACCCTTGGTGAGGAGCAGTCCACCCAGTTTGAGACTGAAAGGCTGGAAAAGTGCACAACACCTATCAAACATCCTCTTCCAAAGAACAAGTTGTCACTGTTCAGCGGGCCACCTGTCAAGGTCAAATCAAAAGAGAAGGCACAACTTGCCGCACTGAAGAGTGACTGTGGTCTTTTTTCTAGGCTGTACATCTCATGTCAAACAAGAGCTGGAGACATCAACCATTTCTTTTCCCGTGAAAACCACGCAGTGCCCCCAGCTCTGTCAAGTGGAGGAAAACTTCAGCGTGGGGTGAAGGCTGATCTGCTTTGCTGCCTTGAGTCAAATCTGCCTGACAACAAGAGTGTTCCTGAGGCTGATGCAGTTGTTCTAGATGGCGCAGCTGTGGTTCAAATGCTGAAACCAAATACATCACGAACATTCCAAGAGGATGGAGAAACTGTTTTTGCAGCATACATCTCTGCTCCACTTGATGTAAGCTCCCGTGTCGACCTTGTCTGGGATGCACCCCTACCTGCCAGCCTGAAAGCCTTAACAAGATAGAAAAGGGGAAAGACAGTGAACGATCGCTGTTCCGTTACCACAATGAATCATTGTGCTGACTGTTATTTTGAAAAAGTTTATTTTGAAAGGACAGGAAGTACATGTAAGTTTAGCGATCTCAATTTCCTGCTCATGGACTGGAAGTGAAGGAAAACATTTGCCAGGGATGTCGTTTTTTTCTGACAGCTTCATCCTGTTGAATTTGTCAGCATCTTACACCCTTTGATAGCATCGCCGGTATGTATTAAAGCACATTTATGTTGGAAATGAGCGCAGATGATTATTTTGTGATGGCGTTTATTTTTGCTAACTTTGTGGGGAGAGTTTAGGACTCTATTTCTGCCGTTGATCATTTCTCTATGACTGTTGTTGAAGTTCATATAGATGGTGATAATATGTTAAAATACAGTGGTTAAATGAATAAAGGGACTTAAGCAGCTAACTAACAAGTTGATGAAAGGTATGGTTGAAGAACAGTCACTTTAGTTCATGAGGACTTTATTAGGAGTATATTTACACTGTGTGTTGGTGCAGTCAGAAGAAAGAAAGCAATTCCATTTGTATTCATTATGTGTTTTGTGTGTTATAGTTTTACTCTTCCCTGCGTCAATAAACCTGTGGACAACGGGCAACTGTCTTCAGAGTGGTGATGTTCAGAAGGAGTTTATCTGTCTGCTAAAGTGTACAGCAGTACACATACTAGAGGCACCACAGTCACAGTCACCCATAGAATGATCTGTGGTGCTGATGTACGACCGAACCACTGAATGGATGGAGGGTAACGATGCCAGGAAACACCTTTTCTCCCAGAGGTCCAGGAACTTGGAGAACATCCCTCCAACCCAGGCGGCCCTTAAAGAGCACATCAAGAGGACTTGCTTTCAAGCCAACCCATTGGAACCAGTCAGTGGTCTTGGATCTGAAGATACCAGAGCCATCTGACTGGGGCTGGATGAAAGAATCTGCTGGATGGCAACCTTTCTGGACAGCTCTCCCTCAAGCAGCACAATCTTGCAAGGAGCTGATCTGTAACTGCCAGAAAGGGTGCACTGGACCGTGCATGTGTGTCAAAGCTGCACTTGCATGTACAGATCTTTGTTGTTGTTCAGGAGACTGTTAGAGTTTAATGATTCACCACAATCATCACAGAATCCAGGAAAGTGCCAGGCTAACAGGGTGCAGAAGGAACGCACGTATCTGGGGGTGAAAAGGTGGGGAACCAGGGGGCGCTACTCATGACTAATAGACGGTTAAGAAATGAGATTATTTCCATTACGTGACATGAGGAACTGTGGGACTGTCTATTTGCCATAACTCCATCCACTGTTTATTTTTGTTTTGTCAAGAAACCTTCTGTTCTATGACAGGTGCTGTATGAAACACACATTTTTATTTTTATATATATATATATATATATATATATATATATATATACACATACATATGTACACACACACACACACATATATATATACATATACATATATACATATATTTGTATATGTATGTAGTACAAGTTATTATCATTATTCTGATATTCATCATAAAAACATTTCACTCGTTGCTTTCATTTTTTGGGAAATAAACCACCCATTTGCACATTTCGGCTCTCTTTTTCCAGATGATTTGACCTTGACATTGATCTAAAGGCATTTTCTTTAATTATATTGATCTCAAATGTGTCACCAACTGACTGGGCACCCAAAAATCAGTATGCTTCCAAAGTTAAGCATTTTTCAATATTTTTGGCAGCTATTTTGAATTTGACCTCTCCCGGGCCTCAAGGGTAAAATTTGACTTGCCTCAAATAAACCTCATGGTGAGGCCTTCTTGATGAGTGCCCCAAGTCCTTTTCTCTTCCCTGCCATGGTTTGTGCCCCATCACTGCAAACACCAGTGCAGTTCTCCCACTTGAGCCCATTCTCAGTCAAGAAGCAGTCCAACATTCTGAAGAGCTCTTCGGCTGTGGCTCTGTCTCTGACATACCTACAAAAAGTAGATCCTCACACAGGGAGTTTGTCAAGTCAAAACGTACACAAGCAAGAAAAAAACCCTCTTTGTTGTTGTCAGTTGCTTCATCAAATTGTAAGGCAGAACGCTTGTCTTGAGTTCATCTACCAGCTGTTCTTGAAGACGGTGAGCAAGGTCATCTATACGTCTGGCGACAGTGTCATTGGACAGAGGGATCGTTTTGGTTTGGCAGCACTTGGGTCATCCACCATGACAGAGACCATGTCCAATGCTGCAGGCAGGATCAGCTCCTCTGCTATGGTGGAGGGTTTTTAGCACTGAGCAACTTGGTATCCACCTGATATGATGCTAACAGCGCTCGCTGGTTTGCTGAAGTAGCGCTCACAAAGCGGGATGATTGTTGGCAAAATTCGGCACGTTTTCACTGAAAAAACTCCAGCAGCTTACCAGCGTGATTGGGGTGGAATGTCTTCAAGTGGCGCCTTAATTTATTTGGCTCCGTGCTGTCTGCTGCCAGCACTTTTAGACAGTGAACACACCGGTCTGTCCTCGTCTCCCACTGTAGTCACAGTCAAGCCAAGTGCTACATTCACTTCGTCATATTTCCTCATCTTAGCTTTCGGGTGACTTTCTTTTGTCTCATTATCTTCGTCTCTCTCCTTCTTTCCTTTCAACCCTGTTCAAATTTTTTCCATGTTGTCTGTTGAGGGTTGGTTTACTGCACTTAATATCGCCTGCTTGGTGCAAAACCCCCCCCCAAAAAACGTACACCAGAAAGCCAATACTCCCTGCACTGACAGGACCAGGCTCAGACACAGGACACAGATGCAGGGTTCACGGCAAGGGGTTTTATTGTCTGACGCTCTGAGCAGAGAAATCAAAGAGCTTTGAAAATTAAACTAATCTACTCAGAGCTATGAAAAAGATACAAAATGAAAATCGCTCCAATGAAG
The DNA here is from genome assembly GCF_037954235.1 of Aulostomus chinensis. NCBI lineage: Eukaryota > Metazoa > Chordata > Actinopteri > Syngnathiformes > Aulostomidae > Aulostomus > Aulostomus chinensis. Next base: position 8,915,869 of record NC_141324.1, on the reverse strand, counting down.
GAGGAAAACACAAAAGCTATCAAATACTATCAATAAATAAAAATCACTCCAAACGGAGGAAAGAAAAAGGGCTGTAAACAAAACTACTAACCCTGGACTAAGGTATAAAACTTACAACCAAAAACTCTCTCAGAGGGATGCAAACAGAAATCAACAGGCAAACTTGAGGTAACTTGATCAAGGATGTGGCAGGGCTTTGAGTCGCTGGCTGGGGTGAACGCACAAGGACGAAACACACTGGCAGTGGACAAAGGGAGACAAAGACTATTTAAACACAAGGTCAGGGGACACAGGTGGAAACAATCAGGGCGGGGCATACAATCAGACTGGCACAGGAGGAAAGGCAAGTGACCTGAAATGAGAGGAGAGTCAATATTTCACAATAAGACAGGAAGTGACAAGACAAATAACCAGGCGACATGCTTTTGTCTGGACTCAGTGGGGCTGTTTGGGAGTGTTGCAGATAAAGACTGCGCACACACACACACACACACACACACGCACACACACACACACACACACACACACACACACACACACACACACACAGCCACACTCGGCAGCAGGACTTCAGAGTGGTGAGATCACAGTCGTAGTTCTGAGGGTGAACTCAGACAAAATCATGGCAGTCTGTCTTCTTGTCATCTCAGTCACTAACAGTGATGTCACCTGTCTGTCATCATCGTCGTCACATGGTATAACAGAACACCTGCACCTGACAACGGATAGAAAAGTTCTGATGGAAACAAACCACCACAACAACGACACCGACATCAAGGAACAGGAAACTAACATGAATTCTAAGGAACAGCGTTGGCGGGATGAACCGGTAAAGAACTTTCACCATTTAACGTCTCTGGCAAACACCAGATGGGTGGAAATGGTACATGTATACATGTTTATAGTACATGTATACATGTTTATAGTACATGTATACATGTTTATAGTACATGTATACACTACATGTTTATAGTACGTGTTTACTTTGGGATATTGTTGATCAAAGTTAGCGTTGTCATCTGTTCTTTTTCTATACGAGTGAACAAGTGATTGGGGCTGAGGTGGAGCTTCCTTGCTGTCATGGCTACTACCTGTGTCACAATCACCTTCTGGACCTTAAGTCTCGTTGCAGTACTATTTGGGTTGTCATCTTGTACCTCAAATAATACTATCAGTCGTAGGAAACAGGAACGATGATGCATGAGCCCATCCATCCATCCATTTTCGGGTTGCAGGGGCAGCAGCCTAACAGCAACACCAACAACAACCTTGACAGTTTTGGCGCTAATGTGAAGCTGACATGTTTTCTCTTTCAGCTACAGAGACCTGGCAATGTACAAGAGGAATGCCTGAGGAAATACCTGGAATCAGAGGGAATGCATTTGTCTCGTGCTGGATGCAACTGGACAGAGTCTCACAAAACTCTGTTGGACCAGACTTCTCAGAGCAGCGACTCCTCCCTGAGTGAGCCTGAAGATGGCTCTGACGAGGACACACTCAATCAAAGCAACATGAGGGCCTGGTTGCAAATGGAGGAAGAGGAGGAGGAGGAAGAGGATCAGGAGGAGGAGGAAGAGGAGGAGGAGGAGGAGGAAGAGGAGGAGGAGGATGAGGAACAGGAGGAGGAGGAAGAGGAGGAGGAGGAGGAACAGGAGGAGGAGGAAGAGGAAGAGGGGGAGGAGGAGGAGGAGGAAGAGGAGGAGGATCAGGAGGAGGAGGAGGAGGAGGATGAGGAACAGGAGGAGGAGGAAGAGGAGGAAGAGGAGGAGGAGGAGGAGGAGGATCAGGAGGAGGATTATCAGGAGGAGGAGGAAGACGACAGTGCAGAGTCCCTTCAGTACTCTTCAGAGAGTGAGGAAGATGAAATGTCAGCGTCTCCTCTGTCGGTGGAGGATCTGCAGGAGTTCGCCATGCGTCCTGCTCCTGAGGAAGAAGTCATCCGGTGCAGGATCACCAGGGACCAGAGCAGTTTTTACCCAGTTTACTACCTCCACATGGAGAGGGAAGACGGAGAGAATGTCTTTCTAATGGCCGCTAGAAAAAGGAAGAAGTGTAGAACTTCAAACTATGTGATTTCTACCGAACACTCCAATCTGTCAAGGAAAGCCAGCGGCTATATCGGAAAACTGAGGTCCAATTTGCTGGGTACCAAGTACGCAGTTTATGACTGTGGAGAAAACCCGGCAACAACAAAGAGGAAAGGGAGTGAAGCAGTGCGGCAGGAGCTAGCAGCTGTTAGCTATGAGAGGAGTGATCATGGGGTTTGGGGTCCCAGGAAAATGAAAGTGGTCGTCCCTGGGATCCTGGAGAATGATGCCAGAGTGAGCATTCGTCCACAGAATGAGCAGGAAACCCTCCTGATGAGGCAAGCAAACGATGACATGGATCAGCTGATCACCCTGCAGAGCAAGAGCCCCAGCTGGGATGAGCGGATTGAGTCATTCACTCTCGACTTCAACGGGCGAGTCACACGGACGTCTGAGAAGAATTTCCAGCTCGTCCACCCTCAAAATGAGGACTATGTGGTGATGCAGTGTGGGCGCGTGTCAGAGGACGTCTTCATCCTGGACTACTCCTTCCCCATGTGTGCCTTTCAGGCGTTTGCCATCGCCCTCTCCTCTTTTGATGGCAAACTGCCATTTGGTGAGCTGATTCCCTCATGGACAAGAGGCACTCAGAAGTCGATTGAGGAGGAGACAGAGGACGACACAGATTGGAGGAATGGAGGGACAGCGTCACCAAGTGCGTTGTCCCCTCTCTCCACCCCCAGGCAGGAACCCACAGGGAGTGAACGGAATTCAAGGGCATCGTCTCCTCTGTTTGTGAAAGATCTAAATGAGCTTGTGATGTGTTTCTACTTACCCCCATGGTGAGACCATCCAGTGGAGGATCACCAGGGACCAGAGCAACGGCCTCCCCGTTTATCAGCTCCACACGGACGGGGAAGACGGAGAGAAGGAGTTTCTAATGGCTGCCAGGAAAAAGATGTACAAAACACCTGCACCTGATTTCCTCTGACCCAACAAATGAGTCCAGAAAAGCCAGGAGCTGCACTGGGAAGCTGCCATCGCCCTCTCCTCTTTTGATGGCAAACTGGCCTGTGAGTAACGCAGTCGTGCCTGCAGTGGCCTTCACTCAGCCCCCCTAAGACGCCCGCGGCCAAATCCAGTCCTACATGGGCCATCTTGACTGCGCAACGGAGGCCTTTCAAGCATTCAGCAGTGGTGAAAATACACTGCAACTATGGGACCTACAAGTCTGATGGCTGACATGCAGACAAATTTCAGGGAGGGGTGTTGAATATTTCTCTCTCCCAAAGCCAAGACCAAAGAAGAGAGATGGTAGGAACATCTGGATCCTGCACAGAACCTGAGAACTCCCAGCTCACTGATCGGGGCTCCAAGCTTGAAGAAGGGGAGGGGATTTCTTATGAGTTACTTTTATTCCAATGGGAAAGTGGATTGTTATTAAAAGACAACACAACATGATTTTGAAAAGCTGTATGGATGATGAAGTGTCATATTCTGAGTTGTTTCTTGTTATGGTCTTTATTCATGTTCCCAATCCATTTGGGGCTCTTAAGAATTATAAATGCGTTAAGGGTTTGATAAAGAGGTCAACACTCTTCAAACACATCGTGCTTGTTTTTAGAATGTATTTGTTTTTATTTGATTTCAATATAAATGTTCTAATTCATCAGAAATAAAACAAACCAAACAAATGGATGATAAAAACTCAGTGACGGTGCTCGTCTTTCATAGAAAAGTGATGTTGTTGCCATGGAGCAGTGCCTCTCAATTATTTTCTGTCCCCCCCCCCCCCCCCCCCCCAGCAAGAAGAAAACAATTTGCCCCCCCCCTCTCCACCGTGACTCTAAATAATATCATTGTTCTATAAAATTGTTATTAGTACACCTCTGCATAACATTGTATCCTTGTTAACATGAAAGAAAACAAGGCAGACAAAAGAAAGAAATGTAGTTCAACTTACAACAAAGAACAACTTTGTTTTTTAGTTTGGAACAGAAAAGATTTGGAGTGCATCAATTTGCCTGACATTGAAAAAATCCTTGTTTCAACTGTCAACATTTTTGACCAACTTCTTGCACCATTTGATACTGAAAAATAAAATGAAATAAACTCAATAAAGAATCCATTCAAATTCAGTTCAGCAACATGAACTCTGGAGCGCAGTGTATAAAACACTTCAGCCTCCAAAACAAAAATGAAGAAAACAGTTTGTGCTGTTTCTTTCTTTCTTTCTTTTTTATCAAATGAGGGAGTCAGGATTAATGGCTACAGTGAGCATGTTTTGCAGCGCGCAGCTTTTCAAAGAGAGGTTTGAAGCACGATACTACTGCAGCTCTCACTCCTCCCCATGTTCCTCCACCTGTCCCTCATCACCCTCCTCTCCACCTCATACCTGCCACACCTCAGAAGTACGTGCTCTACCGACTCTTCCTCACCACAGCCCTGTGTCGTGCTTCCCCAACACCTTCAAAGTCCCGTTCAGCCCACAGTGTCCCAGCCTCAGCCTCACATTCACTACTTCCTCCCTCCTCTGCCCACCTCCACCCCTACACCCTCTAGCTTGCACACTCCTCTGAAACCTATACAGGTGCCTACCCTTCTTCTCTCTGTCCCACCTTCCCTGTCACATGCCCATCACCCTCTCCCTCACTATCACCTTCACCTCAGCCCTACTCACCCTCACGTTCATCTACACCGTCCTCTTCACCAACGCCCCCTTTGCCAACTCATCCGCCTTCTCGTTCCCCTCCACCCCCACATGTGCTGGCACCCTTCTTCTTCTTCTTCTTCTTCTTCTTCTTCTTCATGGCTCATCCACCGGTGGGGGAACTACTAGGTGCATCACCGCGTCCAACCTGACTCGAGTCTAGAAGAAGAAGTATTCGCTTAATAAGCAATTAAAGAAGAAAAAACAACTACTTAAACTTTATTTCTAGTTGTTCAGAACAGCGACACGTAAGGCACATTTTGTTGTATAAACTTGGGAGAAAGAAAAGAAAACACACATTTAAACAGGAGGACAGGAATCAAACACCACTGTTAGGGTCTCATGCTAGGAGAGCAAACGGGTCCATGAATGAAAATCCTCTGAGGGCGTCACTGTTAGAAAAAACAACGAAATAGTTCTGATCAAAGCTTCCACGCACAGGACGAGCAAAGCCCTCCCACAAGGTCACATGTTCAGCTCCGCCACCGCGGGTGGACCAAACGTGGCGTGTGTACGCCATACTCAGGACACCCTCCCTCCATCTCATCAGCTCAGCTTGCTTTTAGCGATGTGCTTTACTTTCTCTTCTAGACGTTGAATCCACACCGTAGGAGGAACACCTCCAAGTCTCCTCGACTTAATTAAAGGCAGAAAACCTCAGATAAAAGGGACCTCTGGGTGAGTGTGCACCGCTGAGGGCATGTTAAAGTGGAACTGTTCCACTTTTGCTGCTCTGATTGTATCTTTTTGAAGTTGCCAATTTTTTTTAAATTTGAAAATACATGAATTTCAATGATTTCTATGTGAAACACCTGTTGTTTCCCCACCATGACAAGTTCATACATTTAAAATGAAAAAGCTTTTATAAATGAAATAATCAGGTTATTGGCTGCACGGTGGAGCAGTGGTCCTCACTGTCGCCCCCCAGCAAGAAGGTTGAGGGTGGAGCCCCGGCTGCAGCACGGGGTCTTTCTGGGTAAGTCTCCATGTTCTCCCTGTTCCTGCTGGGTTCTCTCTGGTACTCCAGCTTCCTCCACAGTCCAAAGACATCAAGTGGGACCAGGTTAATCCAGACTCTAAATTGACCGTAGGCGTGGCTGGGAGAGCCAATGGTTGTCTGTCTCTATGTGTTGGCCCTGCCATGGCCTGGCGACCTGTCCAGGGTGAACCCCGCTTCTCACTTGTTGACGCTGGGATAGGCTCCAGCCCCCCCGCGACCCTGCATGTAGGAATAAGCGGAAGCCAATGGATGGATAATCAGGATATTCGGTTGTATTGTCATCACCCTCTGCAGCACCACGCCACAAGCTGGTGTGGCCGTGATGTGGGCTGGTAATCGGATGACAGGTGGAGTTCTCTGGTAGCAGCAGCAGCCTGCTCTGCCCCGTTAGTGAACCTGACTTACAGGAACCGTATCCTCTGCCCCCGTCTTTATGTGCTCTAATGCATATCAGCTTAAAGTCAGCCAAAGTGGGTTTGGCCCACCAAATGGAATGAATGAGAACATAAATAATCAGCCAGACTGAATAAACCTCGTCAGCCATGTGCTGGAGCCTATCCTAGCGGCAACGGGCGAGAGGCGGGGTTCACCCTGGACAGGTCGCCAGCAGATTGTGTTTCATTTCCACTCATCTTATTTTATCTGAATCTTCGATAGGTTACTTCCTCCTTATTTATCGCTGCAGTCCAGCAACTTCCTGCAAGGGATTAATAAAGGATTTCTGATTCTGATTCTGATTCTGATAATCACATTGACTGTAGTTGAAAGTTTATAGTGTTTTCTTTTGTGAGGTTAAAAAAGCCCTTTAAATATGTAGGATCCCTATTAATTAATTTTCAATATTTTAGTTGGGTGACAGCCAGGCAGGAGAGGTGCTGCAGACAGGAAGCATTACTCCGTGACAGTGGGTCTTTATGACCCACAATCCTTTACTCAGCCTGAGCTTTGCTTCACAGAGGACAGAGTTGGCAGCCCTGCACTAACTGGTAAGAAACTAACTGGTAAGAAACTAACTGGTAAGTAATGTAGAGAGGCATGTTTGATTGACATGTGTGTGGGGGGTGATGTTAGAAATCCTCCCTGTCTGTGCCTGAGAGCTCCAGCTCGTTGTGTCTGGACAAAGGCAGCAGGTTTTCCTGGATGTTGGGGTTGTAAAAGGTAAGCAAATCTAATGTGCACCTCATTTGAGCCAAACTGGGTTTTACAAACTACTAGGGTCGCATTTTGAACGTATCGGGACTTTGCTGGTGCATGTAGACATTCAGAAGGCATGTGAGCACCCTGCAGTTGAACTTTGTCCCACTGACTAACCTGCATTATCAGCTTAATCCATGCGATTTCTTGTGAGTGTGTGGGAAACGTAACACATTAACAATAGTTGTCCTCATCAAATCTTGTCTCGAGCTGTGATTGTCACACTTTGTGGACTTTGAACACGCGTAGAGAGGCCGTGACGGCAGGCATTCAAAGAGTGTTTACGCTCTCCATTTTCTCTCCAACGTCCCCCACATTCCTCTCCGTCAAGGATTTGGTGAGGCACACAACAATGTGGACAGCAGCAGTGTGTGTGCTCCTTCTGCTGAACATGGATAAGGAGGTGAGCGGTGCTGTGGATCGAGCGATCGGGCCTGCAAGTCAAACTTTCCTGGGCAAACTGCTGGTGGTGCCGATGGACGGGAGTCACTGGGTGGGTATAAAGGCCATTGCTCAAGAAATGGGTCGCCGTGGACACCAGGTCACCGTGGTGATACCAGAACTAACCCTGCGGATGGGCCCGGGGAAACACTACGATACCCTGACCTACCCAGTTCCATATGACAGGGCTTTCGTGGACGGCATTTTGTCTACACACAAAGACTTGATGCACAAGTCAGCACAATCCTTCCTGCAGAAAATATCCAAACGACTGTCTCAAGTCCAAAGCATCAGAGGCCTCATCCTCACCACCGCAGAGAGCCTTCTGTTCAACGCCACTCTCATGTCACATCTGGCGCAGCAGGTGAGTGCGTTCCGCAGGAATCCCGCCCTCTGGACTTCGCTGCGTCTGTACGATGGCTGCACTTGCTTCATTTAGAATGATATCAATATTTACCAGGCGCTTTATGCAAAGTAACACTTTTCTTCGCTCCTGTGTGAACTGTGCATCGGTGTGTGAAGAACTTCGATGCAGTCTTGACAGACCCCATGGTGCCCACAGGCGCCATCATAGCCCATAAATTAGGTGAGTTCTCCCACTCTTGAATCAGTCTGCCTGTGTTTCACACTTTCTCACTGTGTTGCTAAACCACTTCCAGGTATCCCCACTGTTAATCTACTGCGAGGAATTCCATGCTCCTTGGATTTTTGGTCTGCAAGCTGCCCCTCGCCACCTTCATACGTGCCTCGCTTCTTCACCGGATACAGAGATAAAATGAGCTTTAAGCAGAGAGTTGTCAACACCTTGGTGAGCATCTGATGATGAGCGCGCACAGATACACATTTTTATTCTATAAAGGAAAACACCAGCTCTTGCAGAAATACATTTCTTTGTCATCCTCTCAAGAGCCAGGCAAGAAGACAGATTTCCTCCTCTGTGAGTGCATCAGGGAGCTGAGACCCACAGAGCCTGGCTGACTGCTGGTTAGCTTAGCGGGTGTGGGTGGAAAGTGTGACCATATAGACAAGGTGGATCCTGAGCCTTGTCTTACAAAGTTGGCCATGAATAGTAGCAGCAGTCACTCGTCACTTTCCGGTGTGTCCACGTATGACAAGCAGTCCTCGTTCTGCTTTCAATAACAAACACTGAAGAATGAAAGCCTGTCGCCTCGACTGGTAACTCTCAGTCTTAAATTCCACGTTTAGTTGTTGAGTTTAAAAAACAGATCAAGGCAAAAAATACAACAGAAACGCCGTCGCTGTCCTCCATGCTGCTTTTCCTCCAGCAACCAAAGACCAACCCTGGTTATATGAATTCAGTCACAGACCATTTTGGAGGATATTTCATGACTTATGACTGAGCTATGCTAATACTCCCCATCCACTACAATTCATTACGCTAAGCTAACCTACTGTCTGCTGGTCTCTGTGCTCTCAGGTCTCTGAGGCAGCTCACAGGGTTTAATATCTGTGACCTCAGCAAGTGTTTTTGACACAGATAAGACATCTTCCTCAACTGAAGCAGTCATGAATGCTGAGCTATTGTCATTTTAATAAGACTTCTTCAGGCAGGGTCTGTTTTGGGACTTAAGGGGAGATATTTGAGAATCGAACGGCAGCGAGCCAGTAAATCTCCTGTATGTCAGGATTCTCTCTTGGAAATGTGATACTTCTGTGGCTATTGTGAAAGGAACATACACCAACAAATGTGCCCCAACACCAAAAGCACCATATGTACACCATCTTGAGGGCTGGTTCAGCCAATAAAGCACCAACATAAAGCACTTTTATATTTAAAATGTTGTGACCTACAGGTGGCTGCATTGGAGCCACTGCTATGCCGATTGATTTACTGGCGCTTTGACGAAATCGCCTCCGAGTTCCTGGGGAAGAAGCTTGGCGTGGCTGACTTGCTGGCAGAATCTGCAATTTGGCTGATGAGGTGACAACGTTCAGAGGTTATCTGATGACATTCATGAGAGGAATGCTCAGTGACCAAGGTTAAATCACCTTTATTCTACTGATACAAAAAGGCAGGCAGTTTTCCTGCTGTTTAGATGTGAACTCTCATGCTGCTTTATCACAATAAAAGAAGAAATATCCAGATTTAACTAAATGACATCTTAACAGGGTTGACTTCACCCTGGAGCTGCCACGCCCACTCATGCCTAACATGGTGCTTGTTGGTGGAATCAACTGCGACAAGAGAAATCCTCTGCCTGAGGTGAGATCTGAGAGCCTCCTCCTGTCTCAGGTACAGCAGATAGGAGCGCTCATCCCGCTGTGTGTGGTTGCAGGAGTTGGAGTCCTGGGTGTCAGGGGAACACGGGTTTGTGGTGTTCACCCTGGGCACCATGGTGTCAGATATGCCGGCAGAGATAACCTCCGTCTTCCTCGAGGCCTTCAGACAGATTCCACAGAAGGTAAATAAATGTATTTATTATCCATCCCCTCTAACAAATAACACTGAGCCTACTTTGACAGGTGATCTGGAGATACTCCGGGCTCCTTCCTGACAATATTCCACAAAACGTGAAGACGATGGACTGGTTGCCTCAGAATGACCTACTGGGTAAATAAATACACAAGCACGCAAACACCAAGTGATCGCATCTGACACACTTTTTATTTTAGCACATCCTGGAGCTCGGGCTTTCATCACTCACGCTGGCTCGCACGGCCTCTTTGAGGGACTGTGTCACGCTGTTCCCATGGTGATGCTGCCGCTGAATGGGGATCAGCCTGACAATGCACAGAAGTTGGTGAGCAGGGGAGCTGGAGTTGTGTTGGACATTACTTCTGTCACCACAAAAATCCTCCTCCAGCAGCTGAATGAGGTCATTCATGACCCCAGGTGAGGGCTCACGGGTCTTTTATATGCTGACATGAATCCGTAATCATCCGTCTCACCCCGGTGTTGCATCTTCACACCCCCACCAGCTACAGAGAGAACATGCTGAAGCTGTCGGCTCTTCATAAAGATCGACCAGTTGACCCGCTCGACCTTTCAGTGTTCTGGACAGAATTTGTGATGAGGAATAAGGGAGCTGAACACCTCAGACCTGCTGCCCGTGACCTCACCTGGTTCCAGTACTTCTGCCTGGATGTCATCGTGCTACTGGCTACCATCGTGCTGGTTTTTGTCACACTGACAGTGACATGCTTGCGAATGTGCCTCCAGAAAATGAGAAGGAAGTGGAAGCAAGACTAACTTGGTGGCACCCGTGCTTTACCAAAGATGCTGACAGATGGAGACCACAAACAGCGCCATCGTGGAATCATCAAGCAGCCGGATCATAACGTTTAAGGATGAGACGTGAAGCCATGTGGGGGTCAAGAGGACATTTAATTAACAGAAAATACAGAACATCATTAGAATCCATGGGGTCCAGGGATGATGGACGACAGTGTTAGTGGCCGCCCTTCTTAGGTGGGAACAGGGTGTACTCCACCGCTACAGCAACAGCAAAGGCCACAAAGCCCCACTTGACTCCTTTAAACACCACCTCAGGCAAAGTCACAGCATGAGAGAACTTGCCTGAGTATCGCCAAGCCTCGTTGCTGCAGAGAAAGAGGGGGAACGCTGTCAGGGATCCCACTGGAGGCAGAGAGCCAGCACATGCAAGGCATACAGTATACAGGGTTCCATTTATGCACAGCAGAATTACAGCCCTTCTTCATTCAGAGTTTTGTGAAAGGTCATTAAGATCAGTTCACACATGTCACATTTATCTGAAGAGGACTCACATGTGTTTGCAGCACACGTGCTTTTTCAAAAATACTGACAAATCTGACTGGCTGAACCCTGAAGGTCCGACCTCATCTAATCCTCAGCGGTTCCTGTAAATACCGACCGTGCCCATGGGTCCTTGAGGCCCCGAGCTGCCAGCCTCTGCTGTGTGAACTCCAGCGGTGTCCCCTCAATCTTCCACTGCCGCCAGTCTGGCATGGGTGTCTTGCCATGGCCGTGGTCACCTCCCATACTGACACCAGACATAAATAGAATTAGTTTCAGTTTGTGCTATTTTTTTTTAATGGGGGGGGGGGGGGGGTTAAGTCACATATACAGGAAACATTTTTCTTACCAGGCAAAATAAAACTTCATGTATAATAATGATGTCTACGAACATACAAGTGCATCTCTTCTAAGCCTCAAACAAACTTGCTCCAAGCTACATTTATATTCCAACTCATTTATTTGAATTTGATTTGTAACCACGGGAGAATCATCTAGAAAAGGTTGTAGCAATGACAGTACTGTGGAGGCATGAGTGGTGTTGAGACCACACCGGTCGCTCCAGAGTGGTCCTTCCGCAGCAGCCTCACACTGGACTGCAACGTGATCTTTTGGTGATCAATTGTCTGCATGAATTTACCCAAAGGGACTGATTTGTTAATGACGTACTAACACAGGAGACAATAAAAGCTGCTGATTGTTTTAGGCTGAGTGGACAGTCTATTATTTTTGAGGTCTGAGCTTTCAGGAAACCTTTTTCAAATGGTTCCTTTTTGCCAGCTGTGTCTATTGGATGCACTTGTGTATTACATCCCACAAGATTACTACTGTAAACAGAGACCCAAGCACGCCCCTCTCGTGGCAGATTTAACAGCCCTGATGGTGGCTGCGTTCAGGTTCGGTCACGACAATTGATGAAACTGAACCAATGATACTGACCTCTAAAAATGTTCTCTTTCTAATTTCAGTAGTCAAAATGTCTGCCAATTGAAAGGAGCAGTGAGGTGATGATAACAACAGTTTACTCACAGACATCGTTCTTTTTGAAATGCTTTGTTTCAATATGTTTAAAGAAGGTAAGAACCTTAGAAACAACCGCAGCCCCGAGTGTGACAGCTAAAACCTGCACACCACGATCCAGCTGCTCTCAGCACAACAGACACACACGACACCTGACGTGCGCCTGACGGAGTCAACGCGCCATCCTAAAACTCAGCATCAGTTATTGAGCTACTCTGAATACACGAATGCCTCCTCTCCTTCAACTCAACGAATGTACAATCAACTGCTAAGAGGATTAATCCCCAAAAATGCCGTCCGAGGTTCATAGCATCGAAGCTAACTACTATTCTCGACATGCTAGCCACTAGCCGCTAGCCAAGATGCCCTCACACATTCATGTAAATACACAGGTTTCAACCATCCACGACAGTATAGCAAAAAAGAAGTTTTTTTTTTTGTTGGTGAAACGAGAGGTTTCAACGAGAGATGATACTGTACCCGAATGATTTGTTATGACCTCTGCTACTTCGCTTGTTTACGACAGTTGGATTGATTTACGTTAAACTACGGTAGAGCGGTAGGGAAAAAACACCGAGGGACAAATTATCTCTCAGACAGAAAAAAAAGACTAATATGGCAGTTTCCACAGTGTTTAACTCGTTTCCCATCTAGTTATATTTACTGCTTTATTCTTCTTCTTCTAACAAAATGTGTTTCCAGTTGCATATTAACAATGTTTATCTTTCAAGGAACGTCCCCACATTATTTCTTTAAACATAAACTGTGACTCATTTTCTGTCCCATCTAACATTACAGTGAAGACTGGTGCCTCCTGATATTTGGAATAGCAAGCAAAATACAAAAGTATCTCTTGAAAAATAAAACATAATGTAATGTAGTACTTTTTATTTTGTCGCTGCTGATTTAGTTCCGTTCCCTTGTTTCTGTTAGTAAAGTTGCCTGTGACAAGTGTTTTGAAGAAAGAAAACTTGCATTGCATAGAAAAAAATCACATTTTGTACGAATGTACAATCAACTGCTAAGAGGATTAATCCCCAAAAATGCCGTCCGAGGTTCATAGCATCGAAGGTAACTACTATTCTCGACATGCTAGCCATTAGCCGCTAGCCAAGATGCCCTCACACATTCATGTAAATACACAGGTTTCAACCATCCACGACAGTATAGCAAAAAAGAAGTTTTTTTTTTGTTGGTGTAACGTGAGGTTTCAACGAGAGATGATACTGTACCCGAATGATTTGTTATGACCTCTGCTACTTCGCTTGTTTACGACAGTTGGATTGATTTACGTTAAACTACGGTAGAGCGGTAGGGAAAAAACACCGAGGGACAAATTATCTCTCAGACAGAAAAAAAAGACTAATATGGCAGTTTCCACAGTGTTTAACTCGTTTCCCATCTAGTTATATTTACTGCTTTATTCTTCTTCTTCTAACAAAATGTGTTTCCAGTTGCATATTAACAATGTTTATCTTTCAAGGAACGTCCCCACATTATTTCTTTAAACATAAACTGTGACTCATTTTCTGTCCCATCTAACATTACAGTGAAGACTGGTGCCTCCTGATATTTGGAATAGCAAGCAAAATACAAAAGTATCTCTTGAAAAATAAAACATAATGTAATGTAGTACTTTTTATTTTGTCGCTGCTGATTTAGTTCCGTTCCCTTGTTTCTGTTAGTAAAGTTGCCTGTGACAAGTGTTTTGAAGAAAGAAAACTTGCATTGCATAGAAAAAAAATCACATTTATTTGTAAAGTATCATTATTTCTTTCTAACATGATAAATAATTATCCAGAAAAATAATTGTCCAATGATATTAATTACATACAAGACCAGTATAAGGCATCAAGCATCTTCTATCCAGGCCACGATAGTGCTGAGTCAGCTGGTGTGTGTCCAGCTCAGTGTCCGCCGGGCATGCGATGAGTCATCTGACGATGTTAGAGTTTGCTCTGTGGGTTCAGCAGCTCCTTCACAGCGTCCAGGTTCTCCCCCTCTGGAGCTTCAGGCCACGCACTATGATCTGGACACACACACACACACACACACACTCAAAGAACACTACACACACACACGGCAAGTGCTAAAATGTGTCTGTGTGTGTGTCAGCAGCATGAACATACTGGGTATCTCCCACATGGAGTGGTAGAGACTCTGGCCTGCGTCGACCCTCAGGGTGGCCCCAGAGATGTAGGAGGCAGCAGGGGACAGCAGGAAACAAACAGCTGACGAGATCTGAACACAAACACGTATTTAAAAAAAAAAATAGAGCCACAGACAAAAAGCAAATCCACTCATCGCTTAACACCAACTTGCGACTAAGTGTTGTACTTGTAATATGTGTTTCATTTCCCACACACATCCTGCACTCTTCATCAGTTTTATAGAGTTCTTTTTATTATCGAGAAGCAGTCGAGCACCTCCTCTGGCACGCCCAGTCTCTTTGCAGGGCAAAAGCCAGCAGCCATCTTGAAAATGTTTGGTCCCAGCTCCTTATAGTTCTCCATCGCTGTCTTCGAAAAAATTGTGCCCTGCAACCCCAAAAACACACAGCTGAGTTGATGGCGATATCATGTTATCACACTCGGCTGGACAGACACGCTGGCACATACAGGAGCAACCGCGTTGACTCGGACACCTGAGACCGCCCACTCGATGGCCAGACTCTTGGTTAAATTATCCACTGCTGCCCTGGCCGCTCCGGTGTGCCTGTCAGGAGCGAAACACACACACACACACACACACACACGCGCGCAGAGTTCAACAACATGTAAAAACCATGTTTTTTTAAGTCTGCTGGACTTGGAGGGGCGAGGCACGACGTACGCCATTCCTGGGAAGCCTTTCCACATGTCAGCGATGATGTTGACGATCACGCCTCCATGCTGCTTCATCCATGCAGTGTAGACTGAAACACACAGCAACACTGTGACACTTCAGGGCTCATAATAACAGCTGCTCTGTGCGTCCATGCGAACTTCACCGGTTGCAGCAAAGATGGACGGGGCAGCTGGGGTGGGGTCAGGGTGAAGGGTACTTAAGGGATCTCTTTTGCCCTCTTGACAATGAGGGTCACATTAATAAATGGTTAATTGTGTCAGAGGCACTCTCATGTATAACGAAGCATTGGCTAAGTGTGATAAGTTTCCTTGTGGTTCAGTGTTGTCCCAGTCCAGGATCTCACCCTCCTGGCAGCAGTGGAAGGTCCCGGTCAGGTTCGTGTCGACCACAGCCTTCCAGCCTTTGGAGGACATCCGCTCTGCTGGACTGCTGAACTGACCACCGCCGTTGTTCACCAAGAAGTCTATCCGGCCGAACCGCTTCAGCACTGAGGACACGAGAGCCTTCACCTGAGGCCAAACCACACTTTAATAAACCTGAGAGGCTTGAATCCACAGCAGCTGCAGCGGCGGATGGGGTGAGTACCTCATCCTGATTGCGGATGTTGCACGGGACGGGGGTAACGCTCGCAGGGCTGGAGGGGGGGATTTTTTCTCTCATCTCCTGGGCTGCTGCCTCCAGCCTCTCCACCTTTCTGCTGGAAATGACCACACTACAACCTGAGGACAAACCCTCCATGAAAATGTGACGGTGCCTTCAGTGTTACCAGAATTAGCAGCCAAGATGGAGGCACTGATCATGTTCTCACATGAATGCCGCTGTTGGCTGCTATTCACTCACGTTTCTTTTGTAATCCTCGGGTAACGTCACAGGGTGAAATGAGTTACTGGTCAGTGCAGTCCAGAGTTGACGTCACAAACGTCACGCTACACTGTGTTCTGAAAAACGCCTTTTAAACCTTTTACGTTAATTTGATATCTCAAACATTACGCCTCCACTCTGTCTACCGGAGTGTCACAGCTCCGGATCTCATGCTCCGGCCATCTGGGTCAAAGTTCACCCATGATGAATTCATTGCCCGCTCGCTGTGCTGTAAACCCCGCCAGTCGTCACTCACCCAGCTCCAGCAGCTCCCTGGAGATCGCTTTCCCGATCCCAGTCCCTCCACCCGTTACTATCGCGACTTTGCGGTTGAAAAGTCCAGGTCTGAAAACACTGGGCGCCGCCATGTTTATTGGTGCACCGTGAGGGAGCAGAGCGCCCGCCGGCGCCCTCTGCTGGCGTGAGTATGGCAGCTGCGGTCTTCTGCGACATCGAGAGCGCCCCCCTCAGTAACGGGACGGTAAGACACCAGAGTCGCTTTCCTCACCAGCAGGAGACAGAGCTGATACGGGATTTTGTAATGAGCCACTTCGACCAAAAAGACAGAGCCTCATCTCTGCTTCACCCCGTCAGAGCAGAGCGGGACACATCGGGCTGACTTAGAGGACGAGCGCTGGGTCCTCTGGCTCTTTTCCACCAGAAACAGATTTATAGGAGCAACTGCTCAGGTGTGAGTTTATTCTTCCATGTACCTGACACATCTGTATTTGCCAGTTTTAACACCAACATTCTCCATGTAGGAATTCCACACAGAACTCGACTTAGCCCTGGTTCAGGCCTTCAAGGAAGTGTTCAGCACAGTAGAATCCCTACTGAGATTCCTGAGGTCAGGCTGACTTCAAAAAAGAAGTACTTGATTTTTTTAGGGTTGGGGGGGGGGGGTGCAGTTTTACTTCCACTAAATTGAAAATGTCCCCAAAATCCTCATCTAATTAGCAACAGTAGTGACGACACGACGGTGGAGGCCCAGTGTGTTGGAGGTCTGAGCGCCACAGCAGCGCTCGCCCATGAAGACTTGCTGAGGCTGAAGGTTTGGACTAGAAGGAATTTACAGGATGAAATGAATGTAAAAAAAACAAACAGACAGACTTCCCCTCCAGACTGATTTATTTTTGGATGTCAAGTCAAAATCCTGGTCGGTTAAATTATGAAAACAGTCCCATTTCCACCAGTGGTCATCACACTGGTTTACTGGTCCTTCAGCTCCCTCAGTCTCCTGATGGCAGACTTTACTGTGACAGCAGAAGTGGTGCTGCAAAGAAAACAAGCACTGGTCAGTACTTTCAGTTTGATGCACACAGCAACTCATCAGGTGAATGAACCGAACAAGCAGCACTACAGACGCACCGCGCCGCCCTGAGAAACGGCCAACGCTGCCCCATCACGTGGTTTTAGAGAGGTCATAGACACTCAGACATTTTCTGACTTCCACACCTCTTCTTGTGAATCGACATTCAGAAAATATCCATTTATACGTGACAAATTCATAATTTAACAACATATATTTATCCAGGATTTTAAGTTCTTTAAAATACGAATCAAAGTAAACAATTAACATGACTGTCAATCCTAAATGAACCATGTTGATGTGAGAAGCTCGTTTTGATTACTTTTCCAACATTTGAGGGATTACTAATTTTTCCCAAAACTTTTCCATGCCTGAAAGAGACATTTTTAATTTCCATGACTTTTCCAGGGTGTTGAACGTGCCCACAGCATCTCAGCCTTCAGCCGTTGTTCCCAGGGTTTGTGCTTTTATTTGCTGGATGTCACCACCTTTAGAGGGCAAATCCAGCAGGACTTCAGCCCCAGGAGTGCCATCAAAATTTGGGAAAGTTTTCAAAACACATTTGAGTACCATAACAAGCAATCAAGCTCAACCAGCCAGCAAAGCTGATGTGAGTGTTTGCTCATCATTCGAGCAGCAAACCAACAGCAGCACCAATTCATTTTCACTGCCATGTGACAGCCACACACCTGAACCTAGTCAGCTGGGTGACCAGATGTTACCAGATGAAAAGTTGAGGAGGAAAAAGGAAACCTACTTATAAGTCCAGGCTCCTCCAGCTACCGTCTTCATACAGGACCCACAGTGCCAGATCCCCACAGCCCTCCTCTTCATCTTGGTCTGAAATGAAGCACGTTCATCAAACATCTGGCCAGTCTCACCACAACACCGCTGTATCTGTGGGACTGCACTCACTGGAACAGCCAGACTCACCTTGCCGCAGAATGAGCAGGTGTATTTAGCATGCTGGGAGATTTCAATCTTCTTCACCATCTTCCTCAGCGACGCGCCATAACGTGTGCCATATTTACCAACGATCCCCACCTTCTTGGTGCGCTTGGCCTTGGGAGGAATGAGGGAAGTAACACGACCCGAAAAACAGTCAATAGGTGCTACCACGTTAAGTCAACTCCGCGGCTAACTTCACCTTCCTATTTTTCCATCATGCGTTTAAGTACAACTGGTGGTCCTCGGGTCAGACCTGCATGAACAGGGGCAGTAGTGTGGCTGCCGGACACTTGCCTGCGACCACGGTCAGCCTCAGGGCAAAGCTGAGTTCCGCTTGGATGCGGCTTGATAGCATGGGTATGGCCGAGCCAGCTACCTAGCTAGCTGCCTAGCGACGCAAAACCAGTGTAACCGAGAATTCAGATGAAGAAATTAACACACCAAACTAGCTAGCGCGAACCATTTTTAAGTTACGAGTTACTTAAAATGGTAAAATGTGGGATTTACCATTGAGCTAATTTGACTAGCTAGCCCGGGACTTGGGCTGAATATCGGACAGGCGGCAGCCATTTTTATCCAAACATGACATGAAAACATCGTTTTTTTCTATTGCCACCATCACAAAAATACACAAGTTCGACTAAAATGTCATGTCAAACAATCTATCGGAGTCCCCAGGTGTGTGGTTCTGTCATTAATGGCACAGAAACACTGGATTGACACGGATTGTGAGGGGGACACTCAATGCTCACCATGGTTTCAGTGGAGACGTCGGTCCCAAAGAGGGATTGCTTTCCGCGCAGGCGCGATTTACCCCGTTGTTTACGGTGCATTGTGGGAGTTTGGGTTTTTACTGCTGTCTAATATGGCTTAAACGACAAGTAATAAAATGGCGTTGAATCAGAACTGTGTATTTATATGTATACATATTTAGATTGTTTCCACTCTGTTACAGCGAATACATTTTTATATGAAGCCAAAATGACAAAAGAAATGTCACGTCCTGTATCTAAGGACGCCTCGGTGGTTACGCGCATGCGTCCTCGTGTGGAGGACGTCAACATCGCCGCTGCGGAGTTCAAATGTTTGTCCATTTAGCGTGTGATGCTTTCTCTGTTCTGTGTCATTATATTTTGCATTGAAGTTATCACCTTTCGACCACCTTCTTAGGTGATGCGTAGCGATATGAAGCTAACACGTAAAATGGTTCTGGCCAAGGCGAAGGCCTCCGACTTGGACAGCGTGAAGAAACTGAACTGCTGGTAAGTTATTTTCAGAATGGCAGTAAATGGAATGTCAGCAACATTCGATTCGTACTTAAGAAGGTGATAGGATTCTCTTTATTTTTTGAACAGGGGATGCAACCTGACGGATGTGAGTAGCTGGAGGATGACATTTGCTCAGCTCGCATTCTCGCTCCTCTTCACTTCCAAGTGTTATGCTCTGGTGTTTGAAGTGTCCCATCATGTTCTTTACAGATTTCTATCTTCTCTCAAATGCCCAACATTGAAGTGCTGACTCTGAGGTTGGTCCTGGCTGCCTGCTTCACCCTCGCCACACACGCCGCCCTGCCTCCCATCACTAAACCCCGTCTCTCTCTTTCTGCAGTGTCAACAACATCTCGTCTCTGTCTCCTCTCGCTGGCTGCCTGTCTCTGACTGAGCTCTACCTGAGGAGGAACACGATCGCCTCACTCTCTGAGCTCTCCCATCTGCGCCCGCTGACACGTCTCCGGGTGCTCTGGTTGGCTGAAAACCCCTGTTGTGGGACAGTCTCGAGTCAGTATCGCCTCACGGTCCTGCGCTGTCTGCCTGGCCTTCAGAAGCTGGACAACCAAGGTTAGTAGGCAGAGTAAGAACGTCTGCGGTGAGGAGGTCTCCCCCGGATGGAGCTGTAACTTCTTTAGCGCAGTCTAAGCGTGGTGTTTCCTGTGTGTGAGTACAGTGGTGACGGAGGATGAGATTGCCTTGGCTCTCACAGAGGGTGACGAGGTCATCACCCCCCCAAACACTGTCAAGACCCAACTTTCTACGAACGGACATCCAGAGGGAGAGACGGAGAACGACCCACTCAACTACAGCATGGAGGAGACCAAGTAGGCTCTGCAGTTTGAAAATGTTGCTAAAAAAAATAACCTGTCAAAATGAAAATATTAAACGCTTCTCTTGATATTTGCGTTCAGTAAAATCAGAGAAGAGTTGGGGATGAAGCCCCTTTCCAGAGACAAGTTCCCCTCACTTTCCTCTCCATCCAACAGATCTACTGAGAAAAAGGTACCCCCCCCCCCCCCCCCAGTGCTGCACAAATGGATTCTGTTCATGTCAGATAAACGCTGACGCTGTCTTTCAGAGTCACACTCTAGATGCACTGCTGCTCCTGCTGAAGGATTTGGATAAAGAGGAGCTCCACGTTGTACACACGGCCGTGCTGAACAGACTCCAAGCGTTCACACTGGACACCCAAACACTACAAGGTTCATCAGAGACGCAGAAATCAGCTGAAATCCAACACTGAAAACACGCGTGTGCGCCCTCACGCCACTTATCAATGTTTCACCCAAGCACCTTTCTTCCCGTGCCCCCTTTTCTGCTGTCACTCTCAAACAGCAACCTGGCAGGAGGCATGGAACCATCCAGATTGGGAGCACGACTGAATAAGCTTCTTTCCCTTTTTGTGTGTAAATAACAGCATGTCTATCTCTGTCATCAGCACTGACAGAAGAATATCATGGATGTTTTGCTAAATCTATTTCTGTAATTAAAGAGAAAATAGCAATGTTAGCTTTCAGTGTCTCTTTTAATTCCACAGCTGCAAGGACAGCATGTCCACATCAAAGCCCGACGAGAACGTCACCACGTAACATGAGGCAGGATTAAGGCAGAATAACAAGAATTAGACAGTAATTTGATTCATCCCAATAAGGCTGAGTTTGTGTCGTAGTCACATCTAAGTCCTGTGTCTGCTGGCTGCAAGGGAGTCTTCAGTCCTCCTCATTCTCCAGGAAGTCCATCAGTGTGCTTGCATCCACGGCAACAATCAGGCTCTCCACTCCATCTACACCCTGGACAGTTATGGAAACATGGAAGCTGTAAACACGGCAGAACGTCCAGAGTGCTGGTGCTGAGCAAGAGTTGTGGTGTGAAACAGGACTTCACCTTGCGCGTTCGAATCAGCTTGTGGTCTCTGAACTCAGTCAGCTGAGTCCTCAGTGTGAGGTCAGAGTTCACCAGGAACGCCTCCCGACAGCGCTGGTAGAAATCTTGGAAGGATAATCCTGCAGACGCCATGTAGACAGTGAGAGGAAACGTTACAACCACGCAGCAACAAGAGAGTGTTTGTAGCCAGCCTCCAAGGTAGCATCACTGGCTTCCCTGGACTAAGAGCCACCAGGATTCTGGATTATTGCTTCAAATAATCTGTGGCCAACAGGTTAATGACACCAACACATTTTGTTCATGATGATAACCTTAACATGTGATCACAACTTTGGACTTTTTATGCTCGCTTGACTTTTCATCTGTTTTCAGCGCGATGAGGTGTAGCATCTGTAACAACCTCTGTGGCCTCTCGAGCAACCCCCTAGCAACCGGCATACTTAAGACAGTGCAGTGTTAGTTTAAGTATTTCATGGCGCAGAATAAAATCTTAAAAATCTCACTCTTATCTGAACTATCAGACATTTAACAGAAAACCTCTGCTAAACTCCCTTTAGATTTGAGACGAGGGAAGCGGACGCTCAACGCTGCGAGCTTCCGTCCAGGGCTCAGGACTCCTCACGGCTCCACACAAACTGATTTCCCACTCTGGGTGTGTCTGAACCTGTGTATGAAGCGTTGTCTTTGTTTTCCAGCTGAAATTTCACCAGCAGCTTGAAGATTCCCCTGTAAAATAAAACAAACCCAAAAACGTTTGGTGATGGACGGACAGCTTAAATAACTGACCACCACTGAGGACGATGCCGTACCTTGCGTTGGACGTCAAGCTGCGCAGCACATGTGTGAGGGAGGAGAGAGCGAGGGCGCCGGTCTGCTGCACCAAGAGAGAGTTCTCGTATGAGGTTTCCTCTGCATAGTGTTGGAAGGTCACACACTCCCACCACAGCCAGTTGAACTGGCTCTGCTTGAACTGGTCCCACACTGAGAGCACACAGGACACATTCAGCTACAGGGGCAACCCAGCCAGCACAGCTACCCTCTCCCTCAGCACTGACCCAGAGGAGCATTGATGTGGTCGATAGTAGCCACCAAGTGAAGGTTAGCCAGGGATGCGAGCTGCCCCAGTGCACCCTGGGTCTTCTCTCCTCGCAGCATCGGCCCATCGATATTGTGGATCAGCAGGTATACATGGAGATCTGGGCCTGGGGGGACATGCTTTAACTGTAAGGCACACAAGACCTGCCTTCATTCGTACGAAGAAGCAGTGACATTTTCCTGCACTTACTGTCTTTAAGCGTCTGACAGATGTATTGGATCTGGTCAGAGGGGGTTCGGAAGCTTCCTTGGTGCTCCAGCACCTCACACGTCAGAGCGTTTAGAATCTGTAATACAAGCTCGTGTTCAAGGACAAGAACGTAGGCGCTGGAGGGGTTGGCCTCACTCAAGGGGCTCCATCTCACACGTGCAACAAGCTGGCGCACGGTCAAGCGCCATCGCTAGTTTCAAGCCGGTGAGAGTGACGTTTTCACACCAAGCGCCCTCACACTTGAACCAGTAAATAAGCTAACGCTCCCCCTGCCTCTGCAGGTGCTCAAGTACGCAAATGACAGGAACAAATGGAAGGTGTTGTCAGAACAGCATCAGAGCGCTGCATCCTGGCTTTGAATACAATCTTTGGTAGCTGTGGTAAAAGCAGCGTTCTAACACCAACGCTCAACGTCAGGGCGCCGCTGCCGGAACACACACGGGCTGAATCTTTGTGGTTGAGAGGTCCCAAGCAAAGGCGAGAAGCTTTCATTCATGCTTGTATATTATTGGGAATTTCAGTTTTGGCCAGTTTGAAAAGGGATTTTCTGAGTACTTCAAAGGGAATACACACAGTATGTACACTGTCACGTAGATGTGTGTGGGTTTCTACTCACTGATTTTAGAGTCATAGAGGGGAAGAATCCATTCACCACCAGATGGATTTCCTGAGACAGGCGAGACACACGGAAGTCCTCCAGCAGAGCTTTTTTGCTCCCCAAGCCGTAGAGCAGCACGCTGAATCCCAGCCTACACACCAACACACACACTCACGTCTCTGAAGGCGAAAAAACACAAGCAATGAAGACTCAACTTACTGTAGCTGCAACATCCATTTGCTGAAGTGCTGTCTGTGTTTGTCGTGGAGCTGCTGGATCTCGTTCAAGTAGCAGGAGGGTTTTCCTTCCAGAAGCCTCACCAAGGTCTCCTGCAAACCCCAAACAAAGACATTCTTCACCTCCGTACGTTACCACACACCCGTAGGAGGTCGGCTGTTGTACACTCACTCTGTCGAGTTTAGGGGTGTGTAAACGCTCCAGCGTGCGGTCTGATGTTAAGGCTTTTGAGCTGCCGTGGGCCTCGAAGTACTCGTCCACCATACTGGGCTGGACCAGGGGTTCAGAGGTGGTCTTGCTCTTCTTGGCAGGAGTCTTGTAGAGAGCTGCGGCTGAGCCTTTACTCGGCCTTCTTGGAGTCTTTTGGTTCTCCTTGTCATCTCTCTTTATTTTCTGCTCTTCCGCCACACCATTTTCCTCCTCCTCCTCCTCCTCCTCCTCCTCAGAGTCCGAGGGCGAAAGCTCACTGTCGCTGTCTGACCGGAGGCTCGGAGCTGCAAGCATTCAAACATACATTACCTACTTTCAAAGGCACAGGAAAACGAACTTCTTTCATAGGGCGACTCTTTTACTCTACTGATTAAATGTCAGCTACGGGGATTCATTAACATCTAAATTGCTCATCAATATTAACCAAACGCGGTCTCCTCGTCGATCTAAATGAACCACATATCCTCAAATTCCTGTGGCGTCTTCAGAAGCTTCTGCCTCCACTGCTCCGCCTCGGACACAGGTGTCATGAGCTGAGGTGTTGTTCTCCCCTGCATCGCATCTTTGTGACTCCGGAATGCAGAGGAGCCAGCCATGTAAATTTAGCTCGATGCTAACGGAGACTGAGGGCTAACAACTGCTCCAGTAGCAAAACAACACAAATGACCAAAAACATTTGTCTTCCAACTGTCAAGTGTTCCGTCCAGTACAATGCAGGGCCTGTGCTATGAACCAGAAGTAGACGGTTCCAAAGATAAATTCAGACTTGCCTCTGAATCGTCCGTCCTATGACGGTGGCTGCCAACAGCACCCTGGTAAGAGCAGGCTCGGTGCTCCGGCGCGAGGTCAAAGCAGATACAGCAAAGCACCGTGACTGCAGGGGTCTGGCTTGGTCAAACCAGGCTTACTGAGAAAAGCCTGAGTAAACGGAGCAAGTTGGTGCTGGTCTGATTCAAGATCCGATCAAAGCAGTTGTGGCTTACTGAGCCTGAACTTGAAACCATTTTTAGGTGAAAAAGTCAATCAGTTGTTTGTTGGAAATCTAAGAGCGTTTTCAAGGTCATCCAAGCTTCACGTCAGGTTATGGAGGTACCAGCTACATGGACCAGATCTGATCAGGCGATCCCCAGGCGTTCCCAGGCCAGCGTGGAGATCTAGTCCCTCCACCGGGTCCTTGGCCTGCCCTGCTGTCTCCTCCCAGCTGGACCCACCTCGAACACCTCCCGAGGGGGGCGGCCAGGTGACATCCTGACCAGATACTTGAACCATGTTGGATTCAGGTCTCCAGCCCATCTCACACTCGAACGCCCCCCCACCCCCCAACCCAAGATGTCAAAACTCATTCCCTGGGGGGTCAGGACTCATTCCCTACTTGAGGACATTGAGCTTCTGACTGTGGAGCTGCGTCCCTCAGTGTGAACGGTCAGTGGTTAGTAGCACGGAGAACGCGACTCTGAACATCAGCACATGTGAACTCACTCGTCATCCTCTTGCGGAGCCTGTGAGGTGTTGTAGACACAAACTGCACCTTTCTGCGCTGCTGTAAGAGACCTGGATGTTAAAATGGCAACTGTCATGAAGAGCTGGTGTGTGATGAGATAACACGTCCCTCCTGCTCTCACCCTCCGTGGGGTCCTGGCTTCACCTTGGTGGTCTGCACACAGAGACACAGTACACTTATTTATTGGAAGTGGACAAACACAGGGCAGCACCGACACACGGCGGTGGGCGAGGGCACGGTTGACTCACAGCGGCCTGCCCGGGTGGGAGTGGAGGGCTCAACGTCTGGCGCCCTGCTGAAGCTCCCGCTCTTCCCAGGCGTCCGTGCCAGCTCACTCGCTGTGGAACAAAAGCAAAGTGTGTAAGAGTGTGAGGTAAATCCTGTACCGGCGTGAAGCATGAGGGAGTCTCACCCGTCTGGGCCATGCTGTGGCCTCGCCGGTTTTTCTGAAAAGTGAAAATGGATGACCCTGCAACTTTGGACGTTCCCACCTCATCCTCTGTAAGACAGAGAGGATTCTTCTGTTACCAGTGTGTCTACAAGTACATTTACTGTAGTACTCTCAGTATCTTTGACGAGGTTAACGAAACAGTGATGCACTTCTCCATACAGCGGCTGTCATTCATATTCGTACGTCTCTCCAGGATCAGACAGCCATTGTTGTTTTTCTGCTTATTTCTTCACTCAGTCATGAACCAGAGGTAGAACACCCCCACCAACGTCCTCCGTCCTGCTGGCAACTTGAGGCGCTTTCACGTTCATCCACAAAAACAAGAGGTCTAATGTGTCAGTCTAAGAGTTGACAGTTTAAAAAGCCTGTTGACATCATTGCTGATGAAGCAAGTTTGCAGCAGGCTCACTTTAAGGAAGGTTTGTGCTGGGTTGTGCGTGGCCGTGAACGTGTTCCTGCTCCTGGACCATTCAACTTGAATGAGATGCAACAGGAGCCTCCTCCTGGCTCACCTTCGGCTCCCAGGGCCTGGACATAGTTCTGCTCATCCAGGAATGCAGCCTCGTCCCCGTCCCGGTCCTCTCTGGGCCTCCGGCCCACCGGGGTCTTGAACGTCACCATCTTCTGAACGGATCCAGTGCTGCTCTGCACACCTGTTCAACGTCAGCAGACGGTTAGCAAGGAAGAGGCCAAATACCGTGCATGAAGAACCGTGCTGGGGAGACGCTCCTACCCTGCTGCCTGTCCACGATGTGCTCCACCACGTCCCCATCCCCGACGAACTTCACCTCCAACACACTCATGACTGGGGACGCGCGCGCACACGCACGCACATACATACATACATACATACATACATACATACATACATACACACACACACACACACACACACACACACACACACACACACACACACACACACACACACACACACACACACACACACGCGCTAGTATTCATTCAGTTAGACACAACAACCTGTTCGCTGACACGGACAGAGGGAGCCACGTCATCAGCATCGCAGTGGCGTCATAAATACTTGATTACTGTAAAATGACCTCCACGTGAACCTACCTGGCCGCCTCGGTGTCGCGCGCGGAGGACATCAACACGATACAAACTCCTGACAGCGAAACCGTGCGCTGCGACAACTTCCCGCGCCATTCTGCTAAAGTTTTAAATCACGTGACAAGTGAAAGGTCAGATTGTGGCCAATCAAA
Source organism: Aulostomus chinensis (assembly GCF_037954235.1). Classification (NCBI taxonomy): domain Eukaryota; kingdom Metazoa; phylum Chordata; class Actinopteri; order Syngnathiformes; family Aulostomidae; genus Aulostomus; species Aulostomus chinensis. The sequence continues at coordinate 8,889,095 of NC_141324.1, read as the reverse complement.
TCGCGTCTCTCAGCAAAAACAGCATTTCCCAAAATGCAGTTCGGCGCAGACCTCAAACCAACTTGCATTTTTCTAACAGAAGACTCACGATTGTTAATGATACTGATTGGATGTTTTGGAGTGACGTAAATGTCAACTTAAAAAAAGTAAAAATGGAGGTTAAAATAAAAACAAATCGTCGCCTTCTTAAAATAATCGCCACTCATTTTTTAAAGTTTTTCAGAAAACACAAAAAACTGGAGACCAAACATCTCAAGGAGTTGTTTTAGGCAAAAAAAAAGAGGTCAATTCAGGCAATTATTTTAAGACTGTGACAAAACGAAATGAACTTTATCAATGAATCGAAGCAAAATTGCGCGACCTTGTGTCACATTAAACAGTAAAAGTTAAGAACTGAATGAATCCTGGAGCTCTGACAGCTGAAATGCTCATCTTCTCTGTACCTGCCGCTCTACTCTTCTGCCAGCATTTTGGTTTAGTGTCTGTACAACACTGAACACATGCAGGGAATACTGCCACTAAAAATAACACAAAACTGTGGTCCAGTTATATGGTGAAATTATATTTAATGTTACATCCTAATCGAAGCCCATGTGCTATGTTTCATCTGTCAGCTTCTGTTCACAAATGTCCAAAAATGTGTGATTATGAAAAAGAGAATAGGGACTCAACACGTAGAATAAATCGTAGCAGTGGGACACTCAGAGGAAGCTTCTCGTCAACGCGAGTCCGTTCAAAAACACGGGAGAACACGTCCAGAGATAAATCATGAAAAGAGATGCACGTTTGTGGAGGTGACGGTTGTTCAGCACGGTCCTCAGTTGTGCAGAAGTCCCTCATAAACCAGCAGCACCGGCGCTTCAGTGTCGTTTTAACGTCACACTGGGACATACAGACGTGGTGCTGGCGAGAGAGACTGGCCTTAGCTCATACTTCCATTATGAATACACATCCGCTCCCACATGGAATGAAAGGTGACACTTCTGTACTGATAGGAAACAAAATTCTGAAATATTAATTTATGTAGACATTTAAAGGCTGCGTGTGTGTCTTCATTCAAAAGTGTGAGATCTTATTATTCAGTTGTTCTGAATGCATCCAGACTTCTGATATGGACAACCGATGCTTTTCTGACATGGACTTTTTGTCTTTATTGGTACATAAAGGAGGACATTTCTCCACCACTGCTGTCCACCACTCTGTGTGCTCTGTTTCGTCTCTGGAGGGCAGGTGAGAGTGTTGTCACCACCCTCGGGTGGGCGTCCACTTCCCCAGCAGACGGCCCTCAGAGTGCACATGATACACGGGGTGCATCATTGCTGTTGCACACGCCTGCAGAATGTCAACAGAGGGAGTGAGAAGAGAGGGACATGGACACAGTAAAAGTGGCACACACATGGAAGTGCACTAACATGGTAGGGGATCAGAGTGAGCAGACAGCCCAGGGGGAACTTGCTGTAATCCAGCTGTCCTGAGACGGCCTCCACTCTTCCGTGCTCCTGGGTCATGGACAACAACCTGGGGGGAAAATGTCTCACATCAGAACTCAGTTACATTTAAGTTTTGTACTGAGAATCTGGAGAAGTAAATATCCTTACTTGAGGTCTGGATGCCCTTCAATCACAGCGTATCCTGTGGGAAGTTTCCCCCCTCCGTCCAGACTGAAAGGAGCAGCAACAAAACATAAGGTTATTTCAGAGCAAAGTTTAGAACAAGAGACAGGTTTTGTCTATGACATGTCGATAACGGTGCCACGAGCATAACTTAATCTATAAACTTCAGCCTCAAATGATACCTGCGAAAAACACGGGACACAGATATAAAACTAGGTGAGCAAGAGTTGCACCTTAAACCTGTCCATCCACAGTCGATCAGGAGCTGGTTCCTGTGAGGGCAGTGGCCGATGACTCTGGTCAAAACCCGCACAGCCACCTCCTCCAGCCTGCAGGAGCCGATCAGCGACTGCTGCACATCTTGAAGCAAACAAAAGGGGCTATGAGACTCAGGACGGAGCGCTCACACCGGCTCAGGGACCTGCTCGTACCATAGAAGACATAGTTCCCTGGGTGCACCTCGCTGAGTCGGGCCATGTCTTTGACCGGGTGACTACAGGAGGGAGTGGAGCCGATGCTGGACTTACATGTGATTCCAACAGCCTTCAATCTGCCAGAAAACAAAACCAGAGAAACCTGAGTTTTTAACATAAAGAAGCTAAATGACTTGAGAGAGAAAATTTGAGTCATGCCAACTTTTTGAGAAATACAATTATTGTCCATCCTCCCCAGAGCCAGACAAGAAAAGATGGATCCCCGTCTCTCCTCTGTGCTGCATTAGGGAGCTGAGACCCTCAGAGACCAGCTGACCACCAGTTAGCTTAGCACAGTGAATAGTAGTGCCTGGGCAGGTTAGCGTACCTCCATGAAAAGCCATGAAGCCGTAAGTGCTGCTTCCAAGACAGTTCAGGAGTCCACAAAAACACCAGCTCCAAAAAGAGAAAAATGAAATGAAGGGTATCAAACTCAGACGTGCACTGGACCTTTTCAGTTTCCTTGAGGATGTTCCTCCTCTCAGCCAAGGCTTCTTCAGTTGTACTTTAATGTGTATACAATATGTAAACACACACGTGTGTGTGTGTGTGTGTGTGTGAGAGAGAGAGACGTAAAAGAGTCCAGTTGAATACGATGCCATGATTAGCACTGTTGCTATGCTAGGCATTAGCAATATGCGATTTGTTGGACAGAATTTTGAGGTGCTGCATCAAATGGCTGCGCCACGCCAGGAAAGTAGTTCTGTTGAGTAGTTTGATTTTAAAATTGCTCTTAATTTGAAATGATTTTGTAGTGATGTTATACACAATCCCAGTTCTATTAATCAGGACAAAGAATGATTTTTAGAAAATCATATTTGTGACTTTTGATGGAGGTAAGCTATCCTGCCCATCCACTACTGTTCATTGTGCTAAGCTAACTAGCAGTCAGCAGGTCTCTGAGGGAAAAGTTGATGAGTTGAGTTCATCGTTCTTTCTCCTACAATTCCGGCACAGGAACTAAGATTAAGCAAGAATTTTGTGTTGCAAAGAAGCTTATATTGGCAGGAGGGGGGACCAAGAATCTCCGCTTCACTGCTCCGTACCAAGCAGGAAACTAAAAATATGGTTTGAAATGCAAAGTTTCTCCTACTTTTCCATGAACTGGAGAGTGAAGCTGGTAGTTTCCTGGGCGACGGCGTGTATTTGTTGCACTCCACTGCAGCTGTAGGTGTTCCCACAGTGGGCATACACTCCTGTTAGCTGCACCCCTGCTGTCTCAGCGATGGCTCGCGCCAATATGAGTGCCTCAGGTTCTGAATGCAGAACACCAGCTATGACAAAGAGAAAGACGATGATCAGCAGGTGCTCCAGCTCGCCAGCTCAGCAGCTGAAGACGCCTGGTTACCTCTTCCGTTACCGCAGTCGAGCTTCAACCAGACACGCCACATCCGCCCATCTCTCAGCGGTCGCTTCTTCAGCTGTTCCAGAGCATCAGGATGATCCAGTAAAACCTGGAAGAGATCCAGCCTCTCTGACAAGGCGGCGCAACGTTCCACCTGCAGCGAAACCCAGGTGAGTGAGAGCAGTGTTTGGAGAACTGCGTGGAAGCATGGACCCAATAACACAAGCAGAAGTCTTCTTCTGTTGCCTGCTGAACTAATCCACATGGTTGATTTTCCACTGTGACGTAACAAGACGGTGATTCTCTGATGGCATCGCTGCAAGAATGACAGCATTTTGGTTTCTAAAAAAGTGGTTTGAGCACTGCCACCTTGCGGCAGGAAGGTTGCGGGTTCACGTCTGACAGCCAGGTGGCGATTGCATGTTCTCCCTGTGTCTGTGCGGGTTCTCTCCAGTTCCACAAGCCAAACACATTCATGTTAGGTTAATTAGAGACTCTGTAGGCGTGAGAGTGAGTGTGCCTGTGTGTGTGTGTGTGTGTGGGCCCTGTGCCCTGTCCAGGGTGACCACATCCCTCACCCAGTGACAGCTGGGCCAGGATGAGCAGTCAAGACCACCGCTGGACATTTGGTTTTATTGTTTTTAAATCTCATTGTGGAAGATATCATGGTTCTACTTGCATGCTCACTTCAAGTGTTTCCACTTCAGTTACAGAACATTGGTGTTGCACATTTGCAGACTGTGCAGAGAGTCTCTGTCATATCTTTGCATCTGCATCAAACCAAGAAACCAGAGTTCTTATTTATAGTCATTTGGCAATTTTGTTTTCCAGCAGACTTGTGGAGTTGCTACACCAACATCTGGAGTTCAAATGAAATGCAGCTGTGACAGGCCCCCACATTTCCTTTGAGCGTGTACTTGCAAATCAAGGTCGTTTCAGGACACCCGCTTCCCCAATGTAAATGTATAAGATTGCACAAGCGTCTGGGAACTGTGGGCATCAGTGCGACGAGAGAGAGCACCTTGTCAAATGGGAGACAATAAGCATAGAGGATGTCGTCAAATCCATGGTCGGCGTAGAAACAGGCCTCTGCTAGGGTGGAAACCACGATGCATCGCCGCGATCCGCCAGTCATTATGTCGGCACACTCACTAAGCAAAGACAGAGGTGATGAGCACGCGGCTGACGTGTCTGAATGTACTGAGCAGGGAGACTCATTCATGAAACGTTCTGATGCACAAACTCTCTCTTATCCAGGTCTGAAGACATTTTACTGTTGAAGTACACGACATGTACAGCAGCAGCTGTACTTCCTGAGTGCTGGAGAAGTCCTTCAGTGTGCAAGACCGTGTGTGTGTGTGTGTGTGTGTGTGTGTGTGTGTGTGTTCTTACAGAGTTTTGTGGGTCTTCATGTGAGGGCGGAGCCTGACTCCCAGCGACTCACAGCGGTCAATCATACGCTGAGCATTTATCTTTACTTTATCAAGATCCACCACCAGAGCAGGAGTACACAGGGCAGACAGGGGCTCCCCCTCCATGTCAGCAGCGCTGGAGCACGCCTGAACACACACACACACACACACACGCACGCACGCACACACACACGCACGCACACACACACGCACACAGAGTTTTCATGCAATTAAATTCTTGTGCATGACTGACTCAAACACACCGCTGCAGAGACGCCACTGTTTGAGTGCATACAAACACAACATCAAGTGTGTGTATTTCATTACGGAGGAACATCAACAATACACCAACTTTCTCTGCTCGTGATTCTGAACTCTTGCACTCTGAGAGCTAAAGGCCAAAATTATTTTATACAAATCTCATTTTTCCAAAACATATAAAGTCCATAACCGCCCCCCAGCTGAACGTCGCTGGTTCGAAGCGGGCATGAATGTCAGCTCTTGGACATTTGTTGAGCCGCTATTTCTCGCCGTCTCTTACCTTTTGGTTGAATCCAAAGTCCGCACACCCACGTCACGCTGACTGGTTTCCGGGAAGTGCTCGCCTCGAAAACCGCAATTCATGCGTTCCAGGAAGGTGCCTCGAAACACGCAGTAGGTCTCCCTCAATCATGTGAACTCTTGCAGCGCCGAGGAATGCCGACTTCAGGGTTCCATGGCAGGAGAGCCCTACGACGTCACGACATACACTAGGTTATGTACGTCACTTCCGTTTGAAGTCCAAAAAACATTCAGTCGTTTCAAGAAAAGAAGCCAACCGCAGAGGAAGTCATGTCGTTGAGAAACTAATTGTATGTGTGCGTGATAAACATTCATTTGAGCGATTTGGTGCATTTCAGGCTCACGAATAAACCGCAGTCCAGCCTGAAAAGATGACCAACGACCTGAGGCACTGCGTCAGGTTCCATCCACGTCCGCCGCCTCCAGAGGTCCGCGGAAGCTTGGAGCTGAATCCCAACAAACTGCAACTTTTCCTGCCAACATGAACATCAACGAGCTCCCCTGAATTTATCACTGCGACAAAGAGAAAAAGCCCAATTAAATCAAAAAGAAATCCAAAAAGGAACTTTTGAATCAGTAAAACTACCATGAAAATGTAACTGGATTTATCCAGACCTTGAATGCTATTGAACCATACTAAGATACATGATAAATAGATAAATAGAAAATATGTACAAATGAATTTAAAGATCCTTTAATAAAAGAAAATATTGATGTGCTATGACAGGCAACTAGAGAACAGTAATATTACTCAACAAACACACCAGTTTCAGAATTTCATAGGCAATTTACTGATTTTATGGATGCGTTATTTTAACTCATTAAACGTCCATTTTCCAAACGTCACAGGATAAAACAGCACTGCAGAAGCTGAAACGTTACAATTCCGGTTAATGGCGCCTGCAGCACCTTTGGAAGCTGCTCCTGAGAGTGAAAGTGCACCAATATACCAAACTAATATCTATTAAACATATGATTAAGCAGCAATCTACTGAACACTGAGACTGAGAACAATGGTCATTTGGCATATTTGCCGCTTGCACTCCGCACTAACCCTGAACACGAACAGATTCATCAATGAAACATCTTGGTTCTTTGGTTCTTTCCACAAAGAACTGCGATATTTCCTGAGAAATTAATGACAATGTAAAAAGAAAAAGAAAAAAAAAGAAAAAGAAAATGCCTTTGATAAAATGAAACCCCCGAATAGACCAGATGCTTTCTCGGGGCCCGCCTCGTTCATCCATCGTGTGTGATGGGAGGAAGGTGATGCGACAGGCAGTCAGACTGCAGTGAAATCAGACCAGTGGGCGAATCACAGCGCTGCTCTGTGCGACTGCACTGAGAAGCTGTGCTTTGGTACTGAGTGCATTGTTTCAAGGGCAAAACACAACCTTTTCATTCATATTCAACCTCTTTTCTTTTACTAAAAATTCAGGAGATCCCCTTCCCTCAGTCTCATCGCCAGGGTCGGCCCTGACCGGTGTTGTATTACTGATGATGTCAGATGCACTGGGATTGACTCTCATGTGCTTGGAGGCTCTTTGGCGTGATGCTGGAACCGCATTGAAACTCTCCCGTGAAACAGCCAGGGAGAGAAGCGCCGAGGGGCTGAGGAGCATCCCAAGTCGTTTTGTTTGAGTTGACTTCATGTAACCCAAACTGAACTGCTTTCTGGAGCGCCACAGCAACAGAACACAACAAGACCGACGGCCCGGCCTCAGACCACAGCTCCTGGCTCCCTGCAGGACAGCGGTCTGGCGCTAGAAGACCGTCACTGTGCAAACATCGTGCAATGTAGACATGAAACACTGTCAGACAATTGACTGGCAGCTAAGAGCTCTGTTACATCGATGCAAATTGAAAACTGCTAGCTTCAGTTTAAGAGGCTGGGAGCTCAACAATGACGAGGAGCAAAGACACACCGAGACTCAGAAGACAGGTTGCACACAGACGGAGTGGGGTTCACCACAATAGGCTTTATTCAGACTTCATGTTTACAGACCCTTCCGTTTCATGTGTGTGAAAGTACATACATTATTCAATTAGTGTGCATGTGTGTGCTTGTGTGTGAGTGTGTGTGCATGTTTGTGTGATTGTTTGTGTGTGCATGCGTGTGTATGTGTGATTTTGTGTGCTTGTGTGTGCTTGTGTGTGCATGCGTGTGTATGTGTGCATCTGAATAATTTTATGGGACTGATCCTGGGGCATTTTGTGGGACAATTTATATCCATCTGGACAAACTACAGCAACAACAGTATAAAATTATGTAAAAACCATGCAAATGGCTCTGTCCTTTTATTTTTGCCTTAGCACCATTTATGTAAATACTGACTTGTGAGGCGGTATGGAGAGAGAGGGAGGGAGGACGAGAGGGAGGAAGAGAGGGAGGAGGAGAGGGAGGAGGAGAGCATTTTCTGCAAACCAAAACTCAACAGAAAACAACAAAATAAAGCCTACAATTTTTTTCCATACACATTCAATAATCATACAACTTTGCTCTGGGATACCTTATGAGTGTCTTTGGTTGGGAGCGCTGACCATAGAGTTAGAATGAAGAGAACAAAATAGTAGTGGTAGATTGGCTGTGTACATGGATTTTTTGGGGGGGGCTTTTAAGACTTTCTAGAAGAATCTTCACTCAAAACATTGGGATACGTAGCTTCTCAGTGCCTTACATCCAGTAATGAAGATGCACTTTGTTTGGCGTCTCTATGTGTTTGTTTACGTGGAAGGAGGAGGTCCTTCTTTCATTCTATGCATTCTAATTCTATGGCATAGAGTGCTAACAGTTCCCCACTAGCATATCCAGCGTACAAAGCGCTCAAAGAACGAGGGCTTGCTCAGCATGGTGTAGTCATCTCCTTTGAAGACGGCTGACATGTCCCCTAGCGAAATCTTCCGCAGCACCTCATCATCTGCGTCGCTTCCCATGGCAATCACCATGGGAACCCCCTCAGCGCGCTTCATTGAGGACACGCCTTCATCCAGCTGCTCAGTGGATGTGATGCCATCAGTGATGAACACAAAGGCCAGCTCAGCGTTTCGGCGAGCTAATCGGTTACCCTGCAAAAAAAAAACACACCGTGACAAATTAAAGGACTGATGAGGAGACTGATAACAGCAAGATGAATAAACGTGGGAAACATGGAATGAGAGAAAAATAAGTCATGTACTCTGTAGGTGAGATAGATAAAGTTCTCAGTGGCATCTGAATAACATAATCCTATTTCTATAAATGTCATAGGTTCTGTTTTAAAAGATATTTTTTCACAGATCCCTTGCAATTACACCACGGACCACTAAAGGTCCAGAGACTCCTGGTTGAGAAACATTTCATCCCACCTTGTATGATCTTGTATTTAATAGCAAACAATAGCCAGGAGCAAGTATAGCTTAGCTTAGCTTAGCTTAGCATATAGCAGGGAGGAAGCAGGGGAAGGTAGCTAACCTGGCTCTGTCCAAAGGTTAAAAACGTGAGTCTACCTGCACTTTCAATGAACATTTTACATTTTTGTTCAGTCTAATATTTAGTGTAAAGATAGTATGTGTGGTTTTAAGGGAGGCAACTGTTTGTGTCAGGCAATTTGCTGGCTGGGAGCAATGACCTCTTGGATTATACCATTAAGTTGTCAAACAAAGTAACTACATCATTTACATTCATTTTCTTCTCAGTCGACCAGGAAAATCTCATTTTGTGTCAGAATGTTGAGAGGACAGGTGTTTCTTGGAACATGGATCAGATATTATCTTGTGTGTCTATTTGTGGCAAAGGATTTAGAGAAGACCCTGAGAGTTGGGTCTGTCCTCTTCGCTGTTCTTTCTAAAAAGCAATCAAACTATTCCACCAAAGCCCTCTGACTCAGGTTTCCTGGCAGCATTGCTAACAGAAAGGCACAGAAATGAGTCCTAAAACATGTAACTAAGTTGGCATTGTTGAACGGTCCCTTGTCTCCAAGTCTGAGGGTTTTGGTTAAATGTCTGAAATAAGGTCTGTGGGCCACATGAACTTAGGATGTCTTACAATTTTACTATATGACATAAAATATGCTAACAATATGCCCGTATGCCAGTGGCTAAATGCAAGTAGAGAGGCAAGGCAAGGCAAGGCAAGGCAATTTTATTGGTATAGCCCGTTTTCACCACCAGTTTGTCTCAAAGGGTTCATGGCATCATAACAACATCCTCTGTCCTCAGACCCTCACATCGACTGAGGAGAAACTCCATAGAAAACCTTTAACAGGGAAAAATCTGAGAAACCTCAGGGTGAGCAAAAGAGGAGGGATCCCTCACCAGGAGGGACAGAGGGTGAGGAGGGGAGGAGGATCCCTCACCAGGACGGACAGACGTGCAGGAGATGTTGTTACAGACAAGAAAACAGTTTATAACACAGAATGAAGGAAACATGGAAATGTTAATAACAGTTGAAGAAGGAAGCTTCTGGAAGGGGAGGCAGGGAGAGCAAGCCAGCTTGATGGGGGACTGGATGGTAGACTGGTTCATGGAAGGGGAGGCAGGGAGAGCAAGCCAGCTTGATGGGGGACTGGATGGTGGACTGGTTCATGGGAGGGGAGGCAGGGAGAGAAAGCCAGCTTGATGGGGGACTGGATGGTAGACTGGTTCATGGGAGGGGAGGCAGGGAGAGCAAGCCAGCTTGATGGGGGACTGGATGGTAGACTGGTTCATGGAAGGGGAGGCAGGGAGAGCAAGCCAGCTTGATGGGGGACTGGATGGTAGACTGGTTCATGGAAGGGGAGGCAGGGAGAGCAAGCCAGCTTGATGGAGGACTGGATGGTGGACTGGTTCATGGAAGGGGAGGCAGGGAGAGCAAGCCAGCTTGATGGGGGACTGGATGGTAGACTGGTTCATGGAAGGGGAGGCAGGGAGAGCAAGCCAGCTTGATGGGGGACTGGATGGTAGACTGGTTCATGGAAGGGGAGGCAGGGAGAGAAAGCCAGCTTGATGGGGGACTGGATGGTAGACTGGTTCATGGGAGGGGAGGCAGGGAGAGCAAGCCAGCTTGATGGGGGACTGGATGGTAGACTGGTTCATGGAAGGGGAGGCAAGGAGAGCAAGCCAGCTTGATGGGGGACTGGATGGTAGACTGGTTCATGGAAGGGGAGGCAGGGAGAGCAAGCCAGCTTGATGGAGGACTGGATGGTGGACTGGTTCATGGAAGGGGAGGCAGGGAGAGCAAGCCAGCTTGATGGGGGACTGGATGGTAGACTGGTTCATGGAAGGGGAGGCAGGGAGAGCAAGCCAGCTTGATGGGGGACTGGATGGTAGACTGGTTCATGGAAGGGGAGGCAAGGAGAGCAAGCCAGCTTGATGGAGGACTGGATGGTAGACTGGTTCATGGAAGGGGAGGCAGGGAGAGCAAGCCAGCTTGATGGGGGACTGGATGGTAGACTGGTTCATGGAAGGGGAGGCAGGGAGAGCAAGCCAGCTTGATGGGGGACTGGATGGTGGACTGGTTCATGGGAGGGGAGGCAGGGAGAGCAAGCCAGCTTGATGGGGGACTGGATGGTGGACTGGTTCATGGGAGGGGAGAGAGGATTTCGTACACATGAAGCCAGTTGTGGTGACAAAGTCATGTGTCTGGTGTAGTTTGTTCAGAGCACGAGCTCACTAAATAACTGCATTTACACTTCAAAGCATCTTCAGAGTCTAGTACATTCATGAAGATTATCTTCTGAGCTAAAATGTAAAAAACTTTTGTTTGGCACAGAATTCTTTTTTTTGGGGGTGGGGGTGGGGGGTTATAATATAAAAATCCAATATAAAAATCCTGGTTTGTTCTGGTTAACTTTCAGGCTGGCTAACAAAAACGCATCATTCATGCAGCACTCTCTGGCAGTCACCAGTTAGTGTGTGTGTGTGTGTGTGTTCATACCTGTGGACCTGATTGATAAACCAGGTTGTTGACTGCATGGATTATGGCGTTGCCCAGAGCAGAAGAGGAGTCCATGTAGGTCACTCTGGCCAACGAATCAGAGATCACCGTCAGATTGTGTGTAAGCGGGAACTCCACTCTCTGTTCTGCTGGGCTGCCATATTGCAATAAAGCAATACGAGCATTCCTCTCATCTGATTGGCCTTTGGCCAGGTTGAGGCGTCGCGCTATGTTCTCAATGAACTCTTTGGCCCGGCGATGGTTCTCCAGTCCCATCCTCTCTGAACCGTCCAATAGGAAGACCACATCCACTGGCCGCTGCACACAGCTGGCTACAGCAGGTTCTAGAATACACACATAGACGTTACCTCTTCAGTCAGCTATGGTTTTCATTGAGCTACAGCTTGAACACAGATGCTCGGAGGGGAAAGTCAGCACAACATGTACTTTAACATGCCAGCTTCCATACATGCCAGTCGGAGTCCAGTTTTAGGATTTCATCAACCAGAGGTATCATGGCCTCATCACGGAAGCACTACTCTAGTTTGCTCCACCGTTTTATTTACTTTTTGAGATGACAGTATCGAAACATGAATACATTTAATTTCATACAAAAAGTAATTTACATCAGCAAGTTGCAGTCACAGAGCTAACATGATACTGTGAGATGTGGTTAAAGCCGCACAGTCACAACCTTCCTCTTGTCATCCAACTTTACAAGCTAAGCCGCATGCAAAACCATGCACTGATCAAGGCCACATTCGGCACGATAAACCTGTTTTTTAAAAACTACTTGACAATTATTTCTTCACTCTCAGTGCCAAAGTCAATTGACCAAACTTCCACATCATCTGACTCATATACAGTATAGTGAGATATACATAGAAAAACAGATAGTTTCCACATGTAATGGCCTTTTCAACGACATGAATCATTCACAGCGCATAGGGGAAAATGAAAGGCCGTAACCATGGATATGTGCAAAACATCAAAAAATACATATGTGTAAAGTCATCAGAGTGATTCAGCCCGTGATTCACAGTGGAAATGAGGCTTCATCAGAGAGCCACGGTACTCAGGAACAGCATGACTAGCTCTACACACACGAATGACATCCTCTATGTGGACGGAAAATGTTCGGAGGAAATTATATGTAACATATTTCATGCTAGTTTTTGGAGAGATAGCCCCCATGTATGGTTATGAATGAATAGTCTATGAATAAAGGGAGAATTCTGGAACCTTATTTTGACTTGCGGACCATCACATTCCGTAGCTACATGGAAAGCTTATGACAGGATCAGGATCAGCGTCATATCATGCGTTTGTTTGCATCAGCCCAGGTGTCTATTGCACCATCAAGAGTTAAAAATGCCCACAGTGTTTATAAATCAATTCTCTGTCCAGCAGTAAGCTCATTAGCTATTAGCAGACGAGGTAGCATGGTTAGCGTAGTAGCATTAGCAGAGTCCTATGGCTCTTTCTGGGTCTCCCATTATGTCCCCATAGACATATTTGAAGGAGTCGATGAACAGTTGGGTCCACTGCTGCCGGTCCACTCCCTGGGCCAGTTTGGCTCGCTGGGCTGTGTACGCCATGGTCGCCACACCAACCCCATACTGCTGCTCACTCAGACCGTTCAGCAGGGTGGCCACACCCTCCAAAGAGGTTGGGACCATTGAGGGGCTGCCTTCCTCAGCCAGTGGCTCCCAGCGGACAGGGGCCTGCCCTGAAGAGAAGACCCTTCCTGCAACAAGTGGTCGGACATTGTGGGCTTGGTCCCACAAACACGACGCATCAAAACAGCCAACAATGACGCCGCAGGTACAGCAAGGTGACGCTTAATTGTAAGTTTGATCTGGTGTTGGCCTGTCAGTCACGGTTAGGTACGTCGTTGCCAAGAGGATCTAACTACAAAGCTGAATAATAAAAATAAAAATGCTGCAGGCATAATGACTTCAAGCAACAACATTTATTCTCCTAAAGGCTTAAAGGCGTCAGTATGCTTCAAACACACGACTTCTTACAAAGTGTCCTTTCAACACATCTAAAATAGGTCATACAGTCAGACCCAGCATGGAGATGCATCCTGAGGGAGCCACTACCAAGTGAAGAGTTGCAAGTGGAGTTCACCCCTAAAACGTGTCCTCAGTGAGCACTTGTGATCAGAACGTCGTTCCCCACTCAATAAACAAATAAAAACCTATAAACTCTGTCACTCAAATTGTGCAAGATCCATATCCTGTTCATTTTTTTTTTTTTACTGTGGACTGTCATTAAGCAACATTTCAATTCTGGTCCAGTAAGGGCCGTGTGGCTGCAGGTTTTCATTCCAACTCAGCAAAAGCAACACCTGATCCAACAAATGAGCTGTGTGGACACATGAGTTGATTTAAGTAGAATCAGGTGTTGCTTTTGCTGAGTTGGAATGAAAACCTGCAGCCACACGGCCCTTACTGGACCAGTTTGGACACCCCTGTTCTTGGTGGTCTAGGTTGACTTGTAACAGGATAGCAAGCGGCGCGGTGACACTTAACCCGACATTCAGCCAGATATGAAGAGAATAAGAGGGGGTAATCATAAAATTGGGTGGCAAGAATGTATTTCTACATAAACAACAGACATCAACTAGTGATGCACTCCTTCAGTGTGGCCAAGGCCACCTCTCAGTGGAATCTGAGTGAACAGATCTCAGTGCACCCTCAAGTGATCACACTTGTTCACACCGGAGCTGTCCACCTGTGACCCGATCACTCTTAATTCCCAGTCTCAACAAGTTGAACAATTCTACAACTTAGGACTGGTGGGCATTTTCCTCGGGGGCACTTGTGCTTGGGGTCACAGGAAGGGACAGAAGACATTTTGTAAACAAGAAAAATTCCTCTTCTAGTTTTCTATTCGCACGCATCAAGTAAAAGGCTGTGTCAAGTGTGAGTGCTTTTTTGATTTTTAGTTTTAGTTTAATGAGTTAATTCTGGCATCTGAAAGATGTGAAAAAACAGAGTTTCAGATATTTGTCTGATGTTCTGATAAGCACATTGTTTTAAGCATATTGACGCCTTAATAATGTCGCTTACCCACACCAACGTGCTGAAACAAAAAATGGAGAAGAACACGACCGGAATGTTAATATTGTACAAAATAAAGCTTACCTGTCTTACATGGGAGGTCAGGGCACACAGTAATGGGATCTGAGATAGAGACAGAAACAGGTCGTCATTTTCCACCATGAAAACGCTGGACACCTACCATGGGTCTCTGATGAGTGACAGTACCTGGGCAGAGCACAGTCTCGATCTTGTCGATGAACTCGTCGGCCATCAGGTCTGCAAAGCGCTTCATACCCAGCACCCTGCCGTCTCTCTGGCACGCAATGCTTTTCAGAATCTCATTCTCCTCAATCTGGTCAAACATGTCTCCAATTCCGATGGCACTCACGTCAACATTGGGATCGCTGCTCACACACGCACGCACGCGCACACACACACACACACACACACACACACACACACATACACACACACATACACAAACACACACAAATAAACAACCTTGTTTTCAGATAAAGGGATCTTACAATTCCCTGATTGGATCCCAGAGCCCGGCACCTGCAGAGATAGGTGAGCAGCGAGTCATCATCCTTGGGGTCGAAGCGCCCATCAGTGATGACCACGACAGTGACGTTTGCTTTGGCCCTGCGGCTGTCTCTGATCAGGTGGTCATAGGCAAACTTCAGAGCAGATGGAGTCCATGTTCCTCCAGCGATCCACTCCAAGCGCTTCACTGCATCCTGATTGCAAAACAACATATGAGCACACGTGTTGGCGAATAATGGAGCTTTTGTCACATTCCCGACATTTTGGTATGAATGGGTGAAAAATGACCATGATGTGGAACCCTGCCAAGGAAAAAGTACAGAAATGGAGGATCATGTAGTGTGGCCTTAAGATGTTCTACGTTTCTAAACATGTAGACTTTTTTTTTTTGGATTCCTTGAGACCATGTGAGATATTTCTGGCTTCTGGAAATCATTTTGATTGTATTTTGGATTCATGCTCATGATAAAACCTACTGTCCAAATAATGGATGATCACTCAGATTACAATCAGAGGTGGTTTTCACCACATGGAAGGACTGCATCATCAGCTGATGTCCTTTGTTTATGTAGAATTACATACTTGAGGGCATATTACATGTCAGATGACCTGTGAACGTGACAAAAATCTCCGGGGGTTTGGTTTGCCGCGAACATCCTGAGGAACAGACCCATTTTGTGTTGTTGTGATTATTTCCTTTCATTTCTGACTCTTATGGGGTCAAAATGCAACTTTCCATAATGGAAACAAAAACTAGGGTAAACGGACTGGGTTACGGTTGGTCTAAGGTTTGGGTTAGGGTTAGGGTGGATGGGGATGGATGGGGGGAGGGTAAGTCTCCAGGAGAAGAATGTAAGTCAATGCAATGTCAATGCCAATGTGTGTGTGTGTGTGTGTGTGTGTGTGTGTGTGTGTGTATGTGTGTGTGTGTGTGTGTTTGTGTGTTCGCGTACGAGACCTTAAAAGAAGTGAGCGAATCGATCTTGGGATCATCGAGACGGATGGCCTGGAACGTTCCATTGTGACTGTACTGAACGATTCCCACCCTTGTGCCTGAGAACAAAAATAATCATGGTTATAGAAGCTCCGGCTGGGAGCTTTTTGACACATCTGATGTCACATGGTGACAACCTGTCTCCGACTGGGGGTCTTTAGCCAGGGATCCCAGTCTGTTGATGGTGTTGATGACAAAGTTCTTCTCCAAGGTGAAGTTGGTAAGACCCACTGACTCTGAGCTGTCAATCACAAACACAATATCTAGGGCTCCACACCGCTTCTCACAGTCTGCAGACAAAAACACAGAAAATAAGGATCGAACAGCCAATCAGAGCATATTCGCATCAAAAAATGACAACTCACCACAGCAGCCACATGTTTCCCTGATGTAGGTCATGACATCACATTCCTGCAGAAAGATACAAACAACACATTTACCACAATCCTGTCTGGATGCTTCACTGGAGGCTGAGTTGATCAGTAGTTAGGTGAGATGTTTTTACAGTGAGGCCGGGGTCTCCTTCGGGGCCAGGACCTCCCTGTAGAAGAAAAAAACAAAATAAAATCCCACTCTCACAAGTTTGGTTAGCTTGTCCTACCTGCACTGCGATAGTGATGGAGAGCTGCTGTATCTTTGATGACTCCATCTAGTGTACTTACATCGCCTCCGGAATCTCCTCTGGATCCTCTTAACCCTGGTTCACCCTGAGACCCTGGATCACCCTGTTATGAACAGAGCATTTAGTGATATGTAGCGACTCTATACACGTACCTGAAGCTTCAGCGGCAGTGTGCATCCAAGTGTTACTCACTGGCTCTCCATCAGGTCCTTTAACGCCAGGCTCACCCTTTTGCCCACAGTCTCCTCTGCTACCACGAGGTCCACGGTTCCCCTTCCCCCCTCGTTCACCCTACAGTATACCAGAGGAAGTCTCGTCAGCTAAGTCTGTCTCAGCTAGCAAACATGAGGACAGTGTGTGCATGTCTGCATTACCGATGGTCCTCTTGGCCCAGGATAGCTGAAGCCAGGTCTTCCAGGATCTCCCTGAGTAGAGGCGCATCAAACAGTCAAACAACATAGCACAGCAGTGATCAAGAGACGTATGAAGATCGATTGCCAGACCAAAGCGGATGTTATAGCAACAAACAGACACACACCTTTGGCCCGGCTATTCCAGGCTCTCCTCTTGGTCCAGCGTCACCAGGGTCACCTCTTGTACCCTATTATACAAACAGTATTAAAGGAAGCAAGACTGTACAGGTGTGTGTGCCAGGCACCTGAATGTGACGTGAGACTTACATTTCTCCCAGCTTCTCCTGGTATCCCTGGTGGTCCCCTGGGCCCTGGCAGACCATTGTCTCCCTGTTAAGAGGAAAGAAACTTGAATGAGACTTTGTCAGGCGTGGATGCGGCTGAACTGCACAGCCGTGTGGAGGCAAGCTTTCAGCGTGTAAATGTGTACATGAATGATTCCAGCTGATGCACTTGGTTGCTTCTCTGTCATGCATGTGCATCAGAAAAGATGATTGTGTGTATTTGTATGAAAACAGATGGCGTTTGTAGAGGTGATACAGGTAGTCTCACCTTTGCTCCCTTGCCTCCTGATTCACCTGGAAGCCCTCTCAACCCCTCAGACCCCATTTCACCCTGAAAAACACAGGATAATGAGTCTCCTATTAGTGGAATGAGGTGTCACAGTGAAATTACACTGAAAAACAAACAGTAAACTTTAGCCATTGCAACAGCAAAGTCCTACCTTTTCTCCTTTAGTTCCTCTTCCACCTTTGTCACCCTTGCGCCCGTAGTCTCCTCTTCTCCCCTAGAAGATAAGAGCCAGTGCTGTAAGCAACACAAAGACGGGAAAATCTGAATATTCCATCATGCATGACTCAGATATTCTTACTTCCTCTCCGTCGGCTCCTGGAAGTCCGGGGAGTCCCTGAGAAACACAACACACAGGTGAAACTTGCTCTACGTGAATGTGTGTTTGAATGTATTTCTGCTTACGGGGTTGCCCTTCAGTCCAGGAAGACCAGGCGATCCAGGACTTCCTCTTTCTCCCTGTGAACAGAGTACCAGAGGTGAGCCTATCAATGTTATGTCTAAACTACTACTGGGTCATTCCTGTAATTGAATAGATGCAATTCCAGTTTACCTTTGGTCCAGGGCCTCCAGTGTTGCCTGGTGGACCAGGCCTTCCAGGTCGTCCAGGATCTCCCTACAGACAAATGAAGAGCTCAACCATTTGTTGGAAGGAGGCTGATGATAGCTTGAGTTTTTTTTAAGCAGAGACTGTATACCTTCTCTCCGCCAGCTCCACCTGCTCCACGTTCACCAATGTCTCCAGGGTGACCATCGGGACCCTGTAAACCGTCAAACACATACCATGAGGCTACAACACACCTGTATGTGCATGCACTAATGTTTGAGTTCAATGTCGTACTCTGTCGCCTGGGTCTCCTTTGCAGCCAGGAGCACCAATCCGTCCAATTTTACCCTGGTGTGAGACGATAAAGAAAACTGTTAAATGGCAGAAGGACGGCCCGCTGTTAACAAGACCTGAACACAAAAGTCAACCTCAAAGTTCAGCGTAACGTGGTTCCTACCTTCTGGCCATCTGTCCCATTGCGTCCTGGGATACCGGCCGCACCCTGATGAACAACAAGAGGAAGAAATTGTGATCAATCCAAACCAGAATGCCCAGTGGTTGAAGGAATTTTCAGTGAATTTCCCAGTTTTGGGACTAACAAAGAATCGTCTTGTGTTATCTTATCTTATGAATCGTGGAAAAGGAAGACCTACCTTTTTTCCTTGAGTTCCGATCTCTCCCTGTGGAGAAAAAGAGGATGAACTATCACTGCCTGTTGGTGCAATTATCCGTAAAGACATTCAGATCAGAATGGCGGTTCCTGTGCCTCCCTCTGCTGTGTATCCCATCCCCTTCCACAGACAACTAACTCTTAAGACATTTTATATTTTGCTGTATTTGTACAGAAACGAAGTATGAGCTCATACTTCACCAAAAAACAATGGGCAATGCGCACCAATGCTAACGCTACTCATGGCTTGGCAGGTGGTACACTGCTACCAATAATGCTAGCTTTAGCAAACATAGTGCTAGATGGTTTGGAGAGTTGGGAATTTCTTAATTTTTCAACCCAGGAGCAACTGGATATACTGGGATTCATCCTGCCTGGAATACTACAGATTCCTTTGGCATATCCTCTGTTGTACCTACATATGTGTTTACATGCGCAGTTTCTTAGTTGGGCCACTTGAAGTGACGACTTCTGTGTCCACCACTGGAACAGCAGGTGGTGGTGGTGGTGCATCCCTTACAGCCTGCAGCTGGTTGTAATCAGACTTTCTTTTTGTTCAGATTTTTTGTCACATATCAAACAAATTAACCAGCAGCAAGAAGTATGCCTGTGGAACGGTGACCATAAATTAAAAAAATATTAAAAAACAACTCCTTAAGCTGGGACATTGTAAGGTTTGTCACTTTGTCAGTCCAGAAATGTGTTGTTTTTGCTCTTTGACTTATGAAATGGGACTTGTGGAACCTGTGCACAGTGCTAAGTCTATTGGGGGTGTCTGAAATGTGCACATGCCAGGGTAATTCAAGTCCACGTTGTACCCCAGTTTAAGAATTAGAGATAAAAAAATAATTTATCATTTACTTAAAACTCACAATCTAAAAGAAAATTAAATCATCATAACCCCAGACCGATGCCTCACCTTGTCGCCTTTGAAACCTGGTTCTCCCTACAGTGAGGTGGAAAGAAAAAGGAGAGTGTTACAATATGTATAATATCTATCTATCCATCTATCTATCTATCTATCTATCTATCTATCTATCTATCTATCTATCTATCTATCTATCTATCTATCTATCTATCTATCTATCCATCTATCTATCATCTATCTATCATCTATCTATCATCTATCTATCTATCTATCTATCATCTATCCATCTATCTATCTATCTATCATCTATCTATCATCTATCCATCTATCTATCTATCTATCATCTATCTATCATCTATCCATCTATCTATCTATCTATCATCTATCTATCTATCTATCTATCATCTATCTATCATCTATCCATCTATCTATCTATCTATCTATCATCTATCTATCTATCTATCTATCATCTATCTATCTATCCATCTATCTATCTATCATCTATCATCTATCTATCTATCTATCTATCTATCCATCTATCTCTCTATCCATCTATCATCTATCTATCTATCATCTATCTATCTATCTATCTATCTATCTATCTATCTATCTATCTATCTATCTATCATCTATCTATCTATCTATCTATCATCTATCTATCTATCTATCATCTATCCATCTATCTATCATCTATCATCTATCTATCTATCGATCTATCATCTATCTATCTATCTATCTATCTATCCATCTATCTATCTATCTATCATCTATCATCTATCTATCTATCTATCTATCTATCTCTCTATCCATCTATCATCTATCTATCTATCATCTATCTATCTATCTATCTATCTATCTATCCATCTATCTCTCTATCTATCTATCATCTATCTATCTATCATCTATCCATCTATCTATCTATCTATCTATCTATCTATCTATCATCTATCATCTATCATCTATCTATCTATCATCTATCATCTATCCATCTATCTATCTATCTATCTATCTATCTATCTATCTATCTATCTATCTATCTATCTATCTATCTATCTATCTATCTATCTATCTATTACCTATGCAACTTGAATGTTTGTCAGTGGTGCGATGAATAATAGGTAGGTGGAAGCATGCTGTCGTACCTTGATACCAGGCTGACCAATGGGACCTTCAATACCTGGGTCTCCTGGGCGACCTTTTTCTCCCTTCGGACCTGCTTCGCCATTGTCTCCTTTAGCTCCCTGAAAAAGGAGAAAATGGGAGAGGATGAGAGTGACAACAGTGTCAAATTTTTAAGTGTGAACACGTGTGCAAACCTCACTTTTTGTCCTCTGTGACCTGGTGGACCGGGAGGTCCTGGTGTCTCCAGACACGACACTTTGTGACACTGTTGTAAAGGAAACGGAGAGGAAAGTCAGTCATGCTGCCATGTGAATCAGCTGTTGTCGAGACACCTTTGATCACCAGGTCTTTGTGCCAGCTCACCTCCACATATGCTTGATGTTGCTGTGAAGACAAAAGAAAGACAGCGTCAGAGCAGTTTCATGTTTACTTGTGTGTGACTGTGTGTGTAAGTTAGTGTGTTACCATTGTCTTGATGATGCGGTCAATGGTTTCCATCTGGACCACAGCTCGACCAGAGCCCAGATCGATGGCCGTGAAGTTCCTCCTGAAGACAGTTGCTGGAGAGTTGGCGATCTCTGTCAGGCCAATCTCATCCACATTCTTGGATGCGGCCACCACAAACACGCGGATGCCTTCTTCACGTGCCTTTTCTGCTGCCACTTTTATACCTCCGCACAGTTCTCCAGTCACATGGCCATCGGTGATCACCACCGCAAATCGAAGTGCTCTAGGGTATGAGGGTGACTTCAGGATTTCCTGGGTCATCCTGTTGAGGGCACAGTCTATGTAGGTACCCTTACCCAGGTAACGGATATTCCTGACCCCCTGGGAACAGCCAAAAATGTGATTACAGGTTGGGCAGAGTGGGCAGCACCTGAGCTAAGCTAACAGGCACTGCTACCTTCAGTTGTGACTTGCAAGCAAAAAAGGGTACATGAGAAAATTAGCATGTTTTTTTTCCCCTCGGCATTAAAAAACAACGTAGGATTTTTTTTTTTTATCTCTCCATAGAGTGAAAAGTCATTCAAGAGAACTTTTACGGTTTGTAAAATAAAAATTATACTTGATTTTGATAAACTAAAAACATTCAAAACACAGTTACGTTGATGATGTTGGTAATTAAATTAACTTAATGTAGATACAGATTTTCAATATTTAAATTGTTTTGAATTTTAGATTCTGGTGTGATAGAACTGAAGGTTACTGTATTTAAGTACACAATAGGGAGTTAGAATAAACTCATGCGAGCTAAGTTAAACAAACTAACGACTCTTTTCTTTTACTCTTTTCTAAACACCCACAACTCAAACTGACCAAACTACATGACCTCTAACTTGAGGCGACTCTGTGGTGAGGGAGTGGCTTACAGAGATGAAGGCGCTCTTGGGCCCGATGGGGGTGATCAGCTTCTGCGTCTGGGAGAAGTGGAGTCCACCAATGTTCCAGTTGATCTTCACAGTTCCTCTGATTTCAATATCTTCTAAACGCTCGACAAAGCGCTCGGTGAAGGTCTAAAGCAACGGCCAGAAACACCGGAGAGCAAAAAATGAGCGATGCAGCGAACCTGCACAACAGAAATGATCACATGACCGGCAGAGCAGAGAAGTAGGGACCTTGATGCTCTCCACCAGCGATCCGGGGGGCGGCTCCAGCAGGGCGATGGTCTCAGACGTGTCAATGGTGAAGTACACATCTATGGGACATTCGTTCTTCTCTGGAGGGAACACAAAATTCCACATATAAAACCTCCTCCACAGAAATGTACAATTTTCCATGTTGTGTCACTGGAGCTGTGTTAAGATTGACAACACAACATGCTGCTGAGGCTCTCCAGGGTTCAGACTTACTGCTGCACTCTGGTGTCTGGCCATGGGTCAAGGCCCCAAAAATAAGGCACAGCGCGATGACCTCTAACCCCAGCATCTTGCTCTTCTCCTGTCCAACACACAGAACACACACCCGAGTTAACACACTTATTTAGTTTAGGTTTTTCTCCCTTTGAAACATTAAATACCATGAAGATGGTGGAACATGTAAAGAAAAAGAAAAAAGAAAAGACACAAAGTCTGGGAAGTAGAAAGACATAGAAAATAAATTTACTGTTTAAAACAAGCAGAAGTGAAGCAACTACACAATTCATACCCACGTAAAGTAGTACTCTAGTGATAGTAAAATTCTGCATCGAAAAATGCTGCACAAGTAAAAGTAGATATATACTTGAATTTGAAAAGTAAAAGTACACATTGTACATGATCTTGTTTTGGTTGGAAGTGTCCAGTCCTTCAGCTTCTGACCTCCAACGGTTGGTCAAGTGACTCTGATAACAAAGTTGACAGGCTTTAAAATTAAAAGTAATCTTCATCAGGTTTGTCCTGTTCCATCCATCCATCATCCATCCATTCATAAATCATCCATCATCCATCCATTCATAAATCATCCATCATCCATCCATCATCCATCCATTCATAAATCATCCATCATCCATCCATCATCCATCCATCCATCCATTCATAAATCATCCATCATCCATCCATCATCCATCCATCCATCCATTCATAAATCATCCATCATCCATCCATCCATCCATTCATAAATCATCCATCATCCATCCATCATCCATCCATCCATCCATTCATAAATCATCCATCATCCATCCATCATCCATCCATTCATAAATCATCCATCATCCATCCATCATCCATCCATTCATAAATCATCCATCATCCATCCATTCATAAATCATCCATCATCCATCCATCATCCATCCATCCACCCATCATCCATCCATCATCCATCCATCATCCATCCATCCATCATCCATCCATCCATCATCCATCCATCATCCATCCATCCATCATCCATCATCCATCCATCCATCATCCATCCATTCATAAATCATCCATCATCCATCCATCATCCATCCATCCACCCATCATCCATCCATCATCCATCATCCATCCATCATCCATCCATCATCCATCCATCCATCATCCATCCATCATCCATCCATCCATCATCCATCCATCATCCATCCATCCATCCATCATCCATCCATCCATCCATCATCCATCCATCATCCATCCATCCATCATCCATCCATCCATCCATCATCCATCCATCATCCATCCATCCATCCATCCATCCATCATCCATCCATCCATCCATCCATCCTTCCATCCATCCATCCATCCATCATCCATCCATCCATCCATCATCCATCCATCATCCATCCATCCATCCATCATCCATCCATCCATCCATCCATCCATCCTTCCATCCATCCATCCATCCATCATCCATCCATCCATCCATCATCCATCCATCATCCATCCATCCCTCCATCTTCTCCCTCCTCTCCTGCTCTCCCAGCCACGCCTACGGTCAATTTAGAGTCTGGATTAACCTGGTCCCCTCTTGATGTCTTTGGACTGTGGAGGAAGCTGGAGTACCAGAGAGAACCCAGCAGGAACAGGGAGAACATGCAGACTCCACCCAGAAAGACTCAAACCCAGAACCTTCTTGCTGGGGGGCCACAGTGAGGACCACTGCTCCACTGGGCCGCCCAGGTTTTTTTTTCCGTTTTCCATCAAAAATCTTGGCTTCAGAAACTGGTAGCTTCAGATAAAAGTTGTGGAGAAAAAAGGACAAAGTCCCAGAAAATGCAAATACTCATCACATTGCATTCAAGAACAGTGCTTGAGAAAAATCCTTTACTTTCCTCCAGAAATTAATAAATAAGCTTTTTCATTTGACAGCAGCGTAGCCTCGTCGTTCCACACGTGCTTTTGTCCTCGATGTCTAACTGCCAGCATGACCCACATAGTAATTCAACTAATTCATCAGTCTGGATTCAACAGCTGGTATCAGTTTGAGGGGAATCATGTGAAATACAATCAACTGAGTGTTGCCAGGGGAAGAAAATGGCGGCCTCGGGGTTATGTAATAGGAGGGAATCATATGTGAATTGAACATGGCTCCTCATAGTTGTGCTACATCATTTTTGCATGTTTGCAGAATTAAAACTAGAAACAAACCAGCAGGTCACTTTTTATACAGTTTGATTGGATGAATCTCATTTTTATTATACGTTAAGTCTTAAAACACATTATTATCTTGTCAAAACAATCATTACATGGATAACATTCCTTTTGGTGATGATGTTAAAAAGAACAGACTTCTCAGCAGAGCGGAGAAAATGTTGTATTCTCATATTTTGGTTTTAAACCACACAGTTCCACAAGGCCTCAGTTTGCTGCCCTCCAGAGGTTTCATCTCCCCCTGCAAGGGTGCGCCAGGACTGAAGGCTTTGGGTCTTCATTGGCCCTTTGCCTCTAAGTGCTTGACACATGTTTCTACATGAATGCGGCTTGCTATGAAATGCAGGACTTGCTTGAAGGACATTATCATTTGAGTGAATAAGTAACTAACAACATTTTCACATTTATAGGGTGCCCTCACACCGATACTCCAGGCAGGAGCAGAAAAAAGAGAAAAGGGGTCTGCAGGTGCTTCAGTACCTGTCTGACCGTCACTCTATGTTCTTGTCAAGGATTCAACTAAGCATGTTCTGCATCAGGTCTGCTAGCCTCTGCTGCACCCTGCCCACCACCGCTAACACCTGGATGAGTAGAAGTACTCACATTCCTCTGGAGAAAACATCAAAAATATGATGTCATTGCACTTCATTTGACAGATGCTTCATTTTTGTGACATCCCCATGCAAATGATGGGAGTGGGTCTGTAGAAGTGGACCATGCTAGCAGGACATTCATGCAGCTCCACAATATTATATTCAGAATGGTATTTTGACACATTACCTAATATTCTATCTTCCTGCAGTTCTAAAAAAAAAAAAAAAAAAAGCAGTCGGCCATGTTGTACTTCCAATGAAATTTTGATTAATTATGCTGTTCAAATTAAAATGATTTCACGCAGCTCTGTGAAAAAAAAGGTCTCAGTACTTTGACAAACAGAAAAGTCTTTTTTTTAGACGTTGACTCTCACCTACATACGCTCGGACAGCCTGTAGATTACTGACACCTGCAAATCTGAGGCCATTAAATCGGTGTTTTGCAGTACACAGTGGCTCCCCACTCTGTGGTATTTCTATGAGCACCAAGCTTTGGCGCCCTCTAGCGTCCTAGAAGCAGCACTCCCTAGAGGAGAGGCTCCAGCAGATGTTCCCACTCCTCTCCCGTGCCCATCCAGGCCAGGGGGGTAAGTGGCAGTCCTACCAGCCCTGCGCGTCCCTGCACGGGTTCAGGTCATGCAATTGCAAATACAGACAAAGCAGCACGACCGGTGGAACCCACATCTTCAGTGACTGAGAACTTCAATTTTGTCTTGAGAACAAGTTTTGTAGAATTCAAAGAAGTTGTGTGTCCATCAGTTAGTTCTCGCAGCAGTTTGTCTGACAAGTGTTTCGACCAGGGATGAATGCTGAGTTACAATAATTCCCGCTGAACAAAGTCTGAAGGCAGACACAGACAGACAGATGAAAATGGGGGAAGAGAGAACGAGATTGGCACATTGTCGTGCGTAAAAGCACCTCTTACCTGAACTCTTGACAACTTGAAAACTCGTGCGCAGCAGATCCTCAGATGATTATCTCCTCATCTCAGCTAGAGGGACTTCGAAGAGAGAAAAGGGGGATACGGGAGGAGAAAATGGAAATAAAGCCCTGGACGCGCTTTTACTTTCCGCAGAAGAGCCGTCCGTTCGCTCCCCTGTCCCGGTCCAGCCCCAGCGACGAGCTCTGATCCCTCCTCCTGCACGCAACCGCTGAAATCCACTTGGGGGCGCCGTGGCTCTGCAGTAACCCGTGAGTGCGTGTGCGCGTGTATGACTGGCTCGCTTTACAATCGTTAACTGCCAGGCAGCAGTAAAAGAGCGGGCCAGAGTGCAGTTACGATTCTAGCAGATCCACACAGACCCCCAGAACAGAGGAGATATTTTTTTGATAGAGGTATTTTCTTTCAAGTATCAGGAGCATTTAACACACACACACACACACACACACACACACACACACACACACACACACACACACACACACAGCCTGTGAGTGGTGGTCTGCTTGCAATTAGCAGTCTCAGTTAGAGGAGTTTACACTCAGTGTAAACACTGACGGTCTGTCCATGAACTTGCTCGCCATGTTTACACGCGAGTGTCAGTGCTTCAGCTGATTCCACCACTTGTATGTGATGGTGGGAGGTCTCTCCTTTAGTGCACTCAACATACAGTGGAAGTGCCTCGAATGTGTAGTCCAGCGCACAGGAGGCACCAGGGCCTGGATTTTACATCCAAGCCCACATCTGTCAGAGGACAACTGAGCAGTGTGGAGAGAGAAGAAGCAGCGACGAGCTGAGCCAAACAGAGAAGAAGTAAATCTCAGCCTTCAATCAGTTTAGCGATCAGGTTTCAAATCAACAGTGTCAAACAGTTGGACGTTTCAACTTAAGTTGAAAGTTCTATTAAGTTAAGTTCTGTTTCCCCCAACATTTGCACCAGCAGCTACCCTTCTGCCTTGATGAATGTGTCAGATTTGTGCGAGCTCATCTTGAATTTTAATCTTTCTTTCATTAATCTGAAGGCACAGGGATCGTAGGAGGTGAGACATTAACTGGAATTTTACCGATGTGACGGAAAAAAAAGAGGAGCAGGAGGAGGCAGTAGCAGAGGCCAGCTGTTGACCAGTGGAGCTGTGGAGCTGTTCTCTCCATCTTGGCTAGGGAAGAGTTTTTCCTTAAAAAGAGAAGAAGAAGAGGAGGACTGTGCATGTGATGGAGAGAAGAGGAGGCGGAGGGGGTGTTCTGGTCTCTCTTAAAACTGTGACTCATAAAGAAGGAATGACCTCCCTTCCGAATAAGAGCAAACCAGCCTTTGCCTCTCGCCCTCTGTCTCTTCTTTCTTTCTCACACATATACACTCTCAGGCTTTTATTTTTTTTAAATAATTTTTTCACATGGATCAAGAAAGGACTTTAGTCTGGGGGGATTTCTGCATAATCAGTCCCAGAATCCGGAACAGCTCGACTCTCCTAACATCACTGCTACTTTTGTTCTCCCTGTTCTGCAGAAAACATAAAACGAATGACTCAACTCGCTTCATGTGCTCGAGAACAAAATGGGGAAACACGGAGGCAAATCTCGTAAACATGAATGCACATTCGTGTTTATGCTATCTGCAACATACACCAATACATCAAGTGGTTGAAAGGCGGTGTCCTGAGTGTGTGTGCAGGGAGTGACAGGCCCTGTAAAAAGAGTCTGTTTGATTAAATAAACCTTACACGTGTGACAATGCAACATTTACACGTCTTTACATCTTGTCTCACTGGAACCTTTGGAACTTATTTTCTCCAGATGTTCTTTTCGGCTCAGACAAGGCAGCTGAGAGTCGTTACCTCACTGCATCAGGACTGCACATGCGCACGCACACACACACACACACACACACACACGCGCGCACACACACACACACACACACACACACACACACACACACACACGATCAGGTCCATGTGTAAAACTTATGTTACCAGTGAATTTCAGTGGAAAAGGGGTTGTGCAGGTGGTAGAGTAAGATGACGGTGAACCATCCAAACCAAAGACCCTCGTACAGCCTCAGAAACAGGAGGACACAGAAAGTTGGGTCTCAGGAAAACTGCAGATGGGCCAGGACAAATGTCTAAGGAAGAGTTGCAGGTGCGCGCGTGCACAAACTCAGTTTAAAATTCACGCAAGGAAGCTGCTGAGAGTAGTACGCAAAAGGAACAGGAAATGACATAATTGAACTGTCTCCAAACCTGGGTTCGTCCAGTCACAAACAAGAATGTTGTCCCTACCCTTTCCATAATCTGAAATGTCGTTGTGTTTTGCCCCTCAGGGCCACTGAATGACCCCCCCCCCCCCCCTAAAATATTTTTACCCATTGGGAACACAACATTTGTCCCTAAATCATATGCTGTTACCAACTAACTAGAGCAGGGCTTGTGGTGCTGAAAGTGTTGTAAACACACACACACACACACACACACACACACACACACACACGCACACACACACACACACCACAGCAGTATTTATTCAGTTCGACATGCAGAGCAAAAATCCAAAGAGTGTCGGGAAACAGAAAGCACAGTCACTCCTACTGAGAGTTACACAGAAATCCATCACAATCTGAAACTCCTGATGACAAGCATGTGTTGCTTGTCGAGCCAAGCAAGAGTCCTGAAGACAACATGCACACTCATCACAATTAGCACCTGCCACTGCCAGGACTCAAACCCAGAACCTCCTTGCTTGGAGGCAACCAGAGCTAACTCCTGTCCTGGCCAAGAGAGAGGGATTATTTTCTTTCTTCAAACAATTAAAGGGGTAATTTGTATCTTTTGTTTCAGTTTCCCCCAAACTAAAGTTCATGTATCACCCAGACAGCCGACAGTCTTCCATGACCAGTCTTCCATGCTGTCCAGTCGGTGACAGCATCCCAGTTTGGTGCGGCGACTAACTCGTAGCGGATGATTAGAAGTCAGATTCCCCGAGACATGAGGGTTCATCCGTCCCTAAAGCCAGAGAGAGAGAGAGAGAGAGAGAGAGAGAGAGATTTATTCACTCTCACTACTTGTATGTGATTAAAAACCTCTCAAATCCTCGGGACAGATTCACAATATCCCCAAACTTGTCTTCTGGGTGCCCCATCCACCACATCATTTGATAAACAAACCTCAGGTTGCTTTTGGCAATTCGTAGTTTTCCTGAGTGAATGCAAGTCAAGTCAGCTTTATTTGTATAGCGCCAAATCACAACAAAAGTTATCTCATGACAGGTCCAGTACCTCACTCCTTCAATGAATTTACACCCAACAGTTCTCCATCAGCAAGCACATCCTGCAACAGTGGCGATGACAACCTTCCTTTTAACAGGCAGGAATGTCGAGCAGAGAGTCTTTAGGGACTTATTAGTCCAGCCTGGTAGGAGGGAGGTGCAGTGATCCAGCCTGGAAGTGACAAAAGCAGGGACTAGTTTTTCTGCATCTTCTTGAGCCAGGATGTGTCTGATCTTAGCGATGTTACGTAGATGGAAGAAGGCGTCCTGGAGATTTGTTGAATGTGGGAGTTAAAGGGTCCTGGTCAAAGAGAACTCCTAGGTTCCTAAGGTGGTGCTGGGGGCCAGGGTGGTGCCATCCAGGGTACCTGTCTCAGTAGATAGGGTGTCTCTAAGATGTTTTGAGCCCAGGACAATGACTTAAGATTTATCAGAGTTTAATAAAAGGAAAAGGAGTTAAATAAAAGGAAACTCCAGTTGAGTCAGCTGATTTGTTCCGTGTGGATCATTGATAAGTACAGCTGTGTGTCGTCTGCATAGCAGTGAACATTAATGGAGTGTTTATGTTGTGTTTAATACCAATGACAGGTTCCAGTCTCTGTAGAAGGATATGGTGGTCAATGGTATCAAAGCTGCACTGAGATCTAATCAGACCAGCACAGAGACCAGTACCTCATCTGGTACCAGTAGGAGGTCACTGGTACCTTTGACTAGTTCTGTTTCTGTGCTAGGATGAACCTGGAACCTGACTGAATCCTCCAATCAGCTGTTGCTGTGGAGAAGTCACAGAGCTGTTTAGCAGCTGCTTTTTCCAGAACCTTGGAGAGAAAAGGAAGATGTGATGTTGGTCTGTAGTTGGTAGAACTTCTGGATCCAGAGTTGCTTTTTTGAGAAGGGGTCTAATTCCTGCTACTTTAAAGGACTGAGGAACGGAACCAGATACCAGTGCCACATTGATCATATCTAAGAGGGAGGGGCTAACGAGGGGAGAGAGTCTTGGAGCAGCTTAGTTGGGATGGGGTCCAGGAGACAGGTGGAGGTTTAGAGGAGGACATTATTGAACTGAGCTCATGAAGGCTGATGGGAGAAACACTGTCCAAGTGTGTGTCTGGTCCTCCAGCTGCCTCTAAGGTTCTGGGTTCTAGGGGCCATGTTGTCAGCTGATGGCAGCAGGAGAAGAAGTTTCTCTCTAATCAGGAGAATTTTGTCAATAAAGAAGTCCATGAACTCTTTGCTGCTCAGGGAAACAGGACTACTTGGTTCAGTAGAGCTGTGGCTCTCTGTCAGTCTGGCTCCAGGACTGAAGAGGAACCAGGGTTGTTCTTGTGTTCCTCTATTAGTGCTGAGTAGTAGGCTGCTCTGGTTCTACCAAGGGCTTTCTTCTAGGTTCTAAGGCCATCTTGCCAGACTACATGTGACTCCTCCAGTTTGGAGCAGCTCCATCTTCTCTCCAGTTTCTGGATTCTTGTTGAAGCTGTCAGGTTCCAGAACCGTACCAAGGTGCTTGTTTCCTTGGATTCATAGTTTTCTGTTTTAGTGGCCAGTAGAGTCCAGAGTTGTTGCTAAGGTGCTGCTGCTCTATGATAAAATGATCAGTTTGGGAGGGACTAAGGTGGACAACAGCGTCCTCTGTTACAGTGGGACACGACACTGAATTTAGCACCAATGGAACCACTTCCTTAAATCCAGGTGTGGCCTGATCAGACAAACATCTGGAAACTACAGTTTTCCTGAGTGGAGTGTAGTTGATCAGTACAAATTCCAAAGTGATTGATTGGTGGTCTGATAAAAGCGTTCTGTGGAAACACAACCAGATGTTCAGCTTCAGTTCCAAATGTTAGGAGGAGGTGGAGGTGTGGTTGTGACAGTGAGGGGGTTCATGGACAGACTGATGGACACCAGTTGAGTCTAGAAGAGAGAGAAATGCAGCACCAGACTGTCGTTATCAACACCCTCATGAACATTGAAGTCACCTCCATTCATGACTTGATCTGATTTAGAACTAAACTGATAGAAACTGAGGATACAGATAAGAATCCAGAATCAGGACCAGGAGGGCGGTCCTCAATAATCAATCAGAGAGGCTGGATAGTTTCCAGGCTGGAGGAGACAAACTAAGAATCAGGCTCTCAAATGAATTGAAACTTGTTTTGGGTTTGGGATTTATTACTAAATGTCTGTCAAAAATGGCAGCAACTCCACCTCCTCGGCCAGAGGCTCAGGGAATGTGAGTGTTCCTGTGACTGGGAGGAGTGGATTCATTCAGACTAGCATCCTCATCACCACCAGCCAGGTTTCAGTGAGACAGAGCAGGTCAATACAACTGTCAGGTATCAGTTCATTTACCAATTCAGTTTTTGGCATCAGAGATCTGATATTCAATACTGCCCATCTAATTTTGATATTCTTTTGGGTTGATCAGGTTTTTCTGATTGACTTCTCTACAGTAGAATTGGAGTGATGTGGTCGGGGGACAGACACAGTCTCTATGTAGTTGTGGGTTGGTAACTGCCCTAATGGTTGCGCAGAGAAGTGTGTTAGACGGCAGCTCTGCTTCCTGGTCTGAACTCTGAGTTGTCAGGGTTTTGGTTGTATTATAAACTGGGCCATATTTCTGGAAATGAGAGCAGCTCCGTCCAACGTGGGATGGATGCCGTCCCTCCTTATCAGACCAGGTCTCCCCCAGAAAGTTTTCCAGTTCTCTATGAAGCCCACTTGGTTTGCTGGACGCCACCTCAACAGCCAGCGGTTGAACAACGACATGCGGCTAAAACATGAGGTCACTGGTCCGGTTAGGCAGGGGTCCAGAGTCCAACATCGTCTTTGCAAATGTACACACCAACTCAATATTAATTTTTGTGACCTCCGACTGGCTTTATCGGATGTCATTACTGCCGACGCGAATAATGATTTTACCATATTTACGTTTACTTTTAGCCAGCAGTTTCAAATTGGACTCAACATCGCCCGCTCTGGCCCCTGGAATGCACTTGACGATGGTCGCCGGTGTCCTAATTTCACGTTTCTCAGAATGGAACTTCCAGTTACCAGATGCACTGGAATGCATTTGATTGAAAGCTGGAACTACAGCCTTAGCGTTTAGGACTGCTGATGTACAATAGAAGGCACAATCAGGCACACACTGGTACTTCTAGTTTTGAGTGTGTACCCTTCTCTCATCTGTGCATTAGCACAGCTGATCAGCTGAGATCAACAGAGACCAGCTGACCACAGTTAGCCTGCTGCAACGAATTGTAGTGGATGGGCAGCGTAGCAGAGCTCCGTCTTGTCTGCTCAGCTTCCAAAACACACGGCCCTGGCAATGAATCCTATTCTAATAGGATGATATTTGTCATTTCTTCACCGGTGTTATGCACAAACATGGTGATATTCAAGCAGGCCAAGAACATTTTGGAGGGAAGTATATTTGATAACTTTTGATGGAGCTTTATTAACACATTCCATCCATCCCCATTCAATATGCTAAGCTGACTAGCAATAAGCTTGTCTCTGGGTGTCTCAGCTCCCTCATACTCATGTAGAGGAGAGAAAGGCATCTTTCTTCTTGTGTGGCCCCAGGGCGGACAGAAAATAATTGTACTGCCAAAAAAAGTTGACATGTTCCTTTAGTTGATGTGGTGCAAAAAAAAAAAGTTCAACGGTGTACAGATTGAGCTCCAACTAAGCCCCATTACGATTAATTTGTTTGTCTCTGCCTGGAATAAGAGGTCAAAGATTGTTGTTTTTTTCCTTCTCTCTAGCAGCTTTGTTTTTGATCTTTATCAACTTCTGGGGAAAGAATCTGGCTTTGTAGCTAAATGCTCCACAGTCCAACTAGCTAAATGCTTCCAGCGTCTGGTGTTGAACAGGAAGTGAGGGTTTAGAGCATAAAATGTAAAAACAGCAACAGCTGATGATGTAAAAATAGTTCTGTTTCCATCTCAATTTATTGCAATTCTGAATGATATTTTAGTCAAATAATTAAAACAGAATATAAATTTTTGCATGTCTCGATTCACAACTGCTGTGGGATCATCAAAAATTACATACACCCATACACATAAGCTAAATGTTTAGTACATCCAGTTTTATTTAAGAGCATCCATCCATCCATCCATCCATCCATCATCCATCCATCCATCCATCCATCCATCCATCCATCCATCATCCATCCATCCATCCATCCATCCATTCATCCATCCATCCATCCATCCATCCATCCATCATCCATCCCTCCATCCATCCATCCATTCATCCATCCATCCATCATCCATCCCTCCATCCATCCATCCATCATCCATCCATCCATTCATCCATCCATCCATCCATCCATCATCCATCCATCCATCCATCATCCCTCCATCCATCATCCATCCATCATCCCTCCATCCATCCATCATCCATCCACCCATCCATCATCCATCCATCCATCATCCATCCATCCATCATCTATCCATCTTCTCCCTCTTATCCTGTTCAGGGTGGTGGGGTGGAGCCTATCCCAGCAGCCTTCCCCCTGGACAGGTCACCAGTCCATCGCAGGGCCAACACATAGAGACAGACAACCATTGGCTCTCCCAGCCACACCTACGGTCAATTTAGAGTCTGGATTAACCTGGTCCCTCTTGATGTCTTTGGACTGTGGAGGAAGCTGGAGTACCAGAGAGAACCCAGCAGGAACAGGGAGAACATGGAGACTCACCCAGAAAGACCCCGTGCTCCAGCCGGGGCTCCACCCACAACCTTCTTGCTGTGACGGGACAGTGCTGACCACTGCTCGCCCGTGCTGCCTTACTTAAACTAAGTTTGGTAAAAGTGTTTTTCATTTCGAGCAACCAAGCTCTTATAAAGGAATGTGTTGAGAAAATAAATAAAAGAACAGAAAAATTTTCCTTTAAAACAACTTACACATTTATTTTCTTCTTTGAAAACAAGAGCCAAGTAAAAAAAAACGTAGCTTTGCATCGATGCTACAGCAGAGGGAAACAGCGATCCAGGTTCAGTGCTGTCCAAAGCACCATTCACCAGAGTTTGTCTACAGAGTCCTAAAAACAAAATATGTGTTACACAAGGAGCTCAAGAAGGTTGGCAGGCATGTTTCGAAAGTTGGATACTAACTCTTATGCTTCTGCTTCAGGCTAAGCTACGCTAATTAGCTCCTAGCTTTGGTTTTACCCACATTTCGTACATCATCATCTCACCCTCGGCTGGATCAGTGACAAAAAGCACGTTTCACTGAATGTTTTGTGCAATTGTGTGGTATACTTGGTTTTGCTGCCTAATGGAGGTCTTGTCTGGTTAAACGCTAACCTTATCAGGACCAGTAGTTCTCATCGGAACTAAAGACCAGCCGGCAAGACATCGTTTCTGAGATCCTGGTTCAGGTTAGTGTTAGGCCACTACGAAGCTGTATGTGTGTGCGTGGACAAAAGTAAGCAGAGACACTTTGGTGTAGCAACCTTTATTGAAGGAGCTCTTTCAACACTACTGAGGTTGTGTATCCTCAGGTAAAATCACCTTTTAGAACATGGGTAGAGGCCGATACGCTGAGACTAATAGCACCACAGGTAATACCAGTAACCAAGCACAGTACATTGACCCTGGGCCACCGATGACAACAAACTGTTGGACTTACAGTTTAGGGGATCAGCAAGGTGTGTGTGTGTGTGTGTGTGTGTGTGTGTGTGTGTGTGTGTGTGTGTGTGTGTGTGTGTGTGTGTGTGTGTGTGTGTGTGTGTATGTGAAGGGCTCACAGTGTCAGTTACATTGTTTTTTTTCTCCAGCTTTCAACCATGACAGATGTTTTCCTCCATCACTGATGACGTGCTGAGGAATGTATGTGTGTGCGTGTTTGTGTGTTTGTGTGTGTGTGTGTGTGTGTGTGATCATTTCTGCTGTGCAGACAATATAGAACAGGCTTAAGTTATTCTGTTTTTTGAACCAGTGAACCCAGCAGAACTGTTTATGGAACAATCACCCAAGGCTGAAATCACCTCACATACTTTTAAATGTTGGACCTTGCACAGATATATAAACACACAGAGGGGCTCACACAAACGGACACACACACACACACACACACACACACACACACACACACACACACACACACACACGCTCAGGAAAACGCACATGTTGAGTCCAGCTGTCTAGTCCTCATTAGTGCCAGGTGTAGGGTTTCGTTTAGGAGGCTGTCTGATGTCACATCCTTTCCTCCAGTATCGCGATCTCATTAAGCTTTCGAGTGATGTCGACTCGGATTTTTCTCCAGTTCAGGACCATGTCACAATTTTGCCAACTGGCTTGGAATTTTTATGCTTTCTGAGGGAAGTTTTTATTTGATTGAACATAAGAGCCAGTTATGAGCCAGCCTTCCACTCATTAAAGTGCAGCGAGCGACTGATGACTACAAACACAGTTGTGGCTGCTTTTCTCATTTTTCTATCGAGGAGAAGTTTTAGTAGGTCAGGGTTAATTAGTATGAGTGAATCACATCACAATTGAATGAATTCCTGATAAAATTCAAATATTGTGACTAAATCATCATGCTCATGTGGAACCTCCTCTTGGGGAACATAAACTGATTATCATAGATGCTAATCACAGTCCTTCCAATGGCGGGAACTGTAGGTCTTGATAGACAGAAGAAAGCAGCCTCAATTAGTGTTTTAGGTAAAAACCACAACAAAGGAGGGTCCATACTTGCTGATAGTGATGGAGGAATGCAGAGTACCTGAATTAAACTCAGCTAAAAGGATGTGAAAGCTAGAAATAAGGCTGGATGGGGCCATTACTGACGGCTCTCCAGGACCAAAGTGAGCCCTTATCAGTGGGATGAATTTACCCTGAATACAGCCTCCAAGGCAGGAATTTCTCTTGACTGTGTTCTGTTCCAACAAGCTCTAAAACTCTGACATGGCTAGGTTTCACCATCATCATGACTCCACCACAAATAGTCTGAGATGGTGTGCCTTGAAGGCTTGACTCGGGTAAAAAAAGTCCCATGGTTTATGAACATATATATCCTTCTGCCTGCCACACAATCATTTGTCGCTTTGTGACATTTTTTTTATTACAAAGTTGTACTCAAACACAGTGTATGGTAAATGAGTGAGACTGAATAATCATTATGGGACTAAAGACCTAAAGCATGTTGGTCCTTTTCTTTGGGGCCCTGCACTCAAGGCATGGACACCCTTCGGGAGACGGTTTGGTAGAAGACCCCACGGAGCAGAGAGGGGTAATCTGGAACACGGAACAGGTGACGCTGGGTATAGGTGTTGTCATCAGGCCGTCCCCTGCTCACCATGGTGTATAGGTTGGCCTCATTGACCTGGGTGCCAACAGAGACGACAAAGACCTCCAACCCGGCGTCTGCTAAATCACGAACGCGCTTCTCCAGCAAGGGCGCAGTGACGGCCTGAGACCTGCCGTCAGAGAACAACACCAGCTTCCTCTTGTTCCCTGCGTCCCCGCGAACCTTTAAGTTCTTCACAGCAAAGTCCATGGCGTCCAAAACATTAGTGCCGTCATTCTGGAAGGCTGCCTCGTCAATGCGATAAGACAGCAGGGTCAAATTGGTGGTCAGCCCCTGCTCCATGCGGGCGTTCCTGCTGTACTGGGCAAGACCCACTCGGACGTTGACACCCCTCTTACTTTCAGCTGTCAGGAAACGTTCAGCCAACCGGTGGACAAATGTCTTGCTGAGCTCAAAGTTCTTCTGGCCCACACTGGCTGAGCTGTCCATCATCATCAGAATGTCACTGTTCTGTTCGAAGGAGACTGTAACACACACACACACACACACACACACACACACACACACACGCGCACACACGATATAATAAAGCAACAATACAATATCAAGATATCAATGGCATCATTACTCCGTTATTGAACAGCTCCAAGTCGTGCAGGTATTGTGTTCTGCATTGACTCTAAAATGTCTCAGTAATCATTTATTTTTGCAGCCCCATGTTTACTCGTCCAGCGTGGTTTGATACACACAGAGCAGGCAGGGGAGGACGTGTTCGCCAGGGTATCGTCTAGTTTATGTTGCAGGTTCATTCTCTGCCCCTTCCCCTACCTGTGGGCTTCTGTTTTCAACGTCCCCCCTTGCTACATGAAACCATAGCAACCTCAAATGGAATGAAAACAGCACGTTTGGGATTTTGGTGAGTTACTGTAAAGATTTACAAAAAGTACATTTAGAGAATTTGCTGTCGAACAGCGACGTTGTTGTTTTATTTGCCCACCAGTTATGGAAAAATGTTCATGTTCTGCTGTGGTTTTTGCTACTTTGCACGGGCACCATCGCTACTGCTTAGCTCCAGCTGCAACAATGATTATGATTGTCTCCCAGAATAGAAACTATGTTTTTTTTCATCAAAGCAGATTCACTCGGCAGCTGACTAACATGAATATAAATGACCTGCAGGAGCAAACAGAGCAATGAGGCAAACATGAATCACAGCGCTGTGGTCAAGCTGTTCAAACTCTGACTTACTTGGACACTTGTAGTCTGGACATTTCTTATCTGAGGGTGAGGAAACAAACGTTACTTCAAATATTCAGCTGATGAAAATGAACCATGCTATGTGTCTGTGTGCGCTTCTGTGTGTTTGGGGTGTCGCCTGCTACCTTGACAGATACTGGACGTGAGGTTCTGTAGGAAAGTGTCATCCAGCAGCTCAGCAAAGTTCTCCAAAACAAAAGAAAAGCCTGGTTTGGGGTCACTCTTGCACACCACATCTCCAAGCTGCTCCTGGTTGGGCTGACGACCAAAGTTGTCCTTGATTCCTACACCACCCACCTGCAGAAGAGAAGGACGCTCTCAGGTTGGCTGCTGTTTCGCTTCACAAGTCCAAGAGCGCGGCACAAGACAGACGCATGTCTGTATATCTACGGCCTAGTGACTCATACGGTTCTTACCCGGATGTTTTTACCACAGAGGACGTCGAGTCGATTCGGGTCCCTTTCTGTATTGGCGCGTCCATCGGTGATAACGATCACAACTCGGTTCTCCTGCCTCATAAGCCTGATTGTGTTCTCCAGAGCAAACTCAAGGGCCTCGCCTGTGTAGGTGGCCTCAGCCAGCCACTTCATATTTTTCACTTTGCTTCACGCACACGCACAAACACACACACACACACACACGCACAAACACACACACAGGAAATTAAGAGCATACAGTTTAATCTAAAGGAAATTGAAGAACATTCAAAACAACCAATTACGCTTCAACAATTCTGACTGATTGCTCACCATCGATTCCACTGACAAATAAACTAACAGTCAAGAAAAACTGGATTTTCTGTTTCGCATATTCTCATATCAATCTTTCAATACTGTTGTGTTTTGTTTAAATTCTAAAGGGAGTAAAGTTGGCCACTTCATGACATGTTAGGACTAAAACAGGATTGATAAAAGAACCCAGAGAACATTCAACAGTTCGCAGCTATTTTTCACAGCGATAAAATGCTTCTCTGTACGGCAACAACGACAAACTTGTCACAGTTGTTGTTTTCAAGTTGAGCCCAAGCTAAAAGTACGTTAAAACTACTGACAGAAACACACACATTGACTTCCTTCCCTTAATAAGAAGACCAATGCTTCTTCTGTTGCTGTGTTATGTGCACGCGTGAACCTGGAGGCCATTATCCCCGCTGAGCACGGGGGCGAGGCAGCGGGCCGGGTCTTTTCAGAATAAAGGAACATGTTGTAGCAATTTGTTTAGTGCAAAGCAACACAGCAAAACAAAAACAACATAAAAGTTTGTTTTCACTTTTCTGCTCATGTGGCGTAAAGATCATCATTATTATCAAGCAAAAGCCCCTCTGGCTGCATCTGTGTAGTTATCACACTACACCTTTTGTGATTCTCTCAGTCTTACCATGTTTCAGCTTCAGTTTAAAGAATGCTAATAAGCAACAGAGGGACTGCTTGACGGCTCTAACAGGGCTAACAGGGCTAACAGGGCCAACTGTGGCTACTTCCCAACTCTTTGCTGAGCCAAGTTGAACGTGTCTCTGTACTGCAAAGAGATGCTGATGTTGAGCACCTCAGTTTCAATGTGACATCCAACCAAAGAAGTGTGAATGCTTGAGGCAGTCTATTCAAATCCGAAGACCCAAGCAGACATCCTTTAAAACAGGCCTGATGGACAGTTGGGAAAATGCTCGCATCACTTAGTGACGAATAAACCTGCTAGTGAATCAAAGCTCCACACAGGAAAGGCTCTGCCGGCATGTACTCACTGTTTAAATTCAGCGAGGGCGAAGGCCTCACTGCCCAGCTGGACAGCTTCTTGGGCGCGTTCTCCACTGTACTGCACTACACTCACCCTGGACTCATTAGCTGCAAACTGGAAAGAACAACATGTTTTTTTTCAGTCTGTGTGTGTTATGTCTATCACGGTGTTTTCTTCTGTCAACATCTCTCCACCCATCCTGACTAATTATACCCACACTGGAAGAGGAGAGTCATTGGAGAGGCATAAATGTAAAGTCAAAAACCAGAGACACAATATTTCATTCGCACATTCTATCTTGGGATCTGTTCTCACTGAGGCATTTCCAAAAATCTGTTTTTTACAGCATTGTTGGTTTCAGTTTGACTAAACAACATAATCAAGAGTCAAACAGGTCACACCAGAGAGAAAGTAAAGACCGATGCATATGAAATTTGCTGTAGTCAAGGAAAAATTCAGCAGACGTTACCTTGACCTGCTGGTCTTTAATCAGTCTGTCTATCAAAGCGATGATGAAATCTTTGGCCAGAGCAAAGTTTGAGGCACCGATACTCTCTGAGCTGTCCACGATGAAAGCCAAGTCCAGCGGTGCACATTTACACTCTGAAGACACACAGAACACACACACTCAACCAAACTGCAAAAGATCGTTATTGAGCAAAAAAGAAGAGCAAGTGAATTTTCAACTTACCACAACAAGCTGAGACAGGATCCAAATAACAGGGCGAAAAACACACAAAACAAAACAAAAGTTACAAACAGCAGAAAAAACCCTAAACAGCACATGAGCTGAGTGACCCTGAAAGTCTGAGTGACCTCTGACTGAACCGGCTGATTAGTGAGCTGAGTCGAGCAACGTGTTTAACCTTGTGTGTGTGTGTGTGTGTGTGTGTGTGTGTGTGTGTGTGTGTGTGTGTGTGTGAAACATTGCATGTATAACTCACAGCAGAGCTTCATGATAATATCCAGAATTTCACATTCCTGAGGAGAGAGGCGGACTGCATGTTACAGTACAATTGAATCCCATTATACAACTCAAACACAACTCAGTGACGGGACCAGGACTGTGTTTCAAAAAAGAGGGAGAAAAGAGAAAAGAAAACATGATGGCGGTGGTATTTTGCTGAGGAGACTACTGGGTGAAAAGCTGTGGGGTTTTTAAGTTCAGGAAATTGAATGTGTGGCTTTGGACTGAACACACAGTATCAGTTTCCGATTCAAAACTAGCACGGCTTCACTAGGGAATTAAGTTTGACTCTCATGTCCTGGAGCTAGAATGAAGTCGAGGGCTCAGATTAAATGATTAAGATTTTATACTTACATCAGTTCCTGGAGGTCCAGGAGGCCCGACAGGTCCCTACAGAGACATGGACAACGAGTGAGAGATGGCGACAGGGAGTAATTAATCCTGTTAGATGCATCCGTTTATAAAAAAACAAAAAAAAAAGATTCTTCGGAATGCCATGGCTCCCTCCCCAAACCAGAGGAGCAGAATCAGTCACTGATCACACACACACACACACACACACACACACACACACACACACACACACACACACACACACACTTATTTTCTGCACTGCTATCTTTCTGCAACATTTGAAACTTCCAAAGGTTCATTGCCACAGCATTTTATTTATTTTCTTTGCCTGGTTTAAGAGAACCATCTGTTTTGTTTTAACAGACATTAAACTCAGTTTAAGAGAATTCTTCTCTGTGACAAAGGCGCCAGGATTGCTTGCATGTGTGCACAGAAGGCAACGCAGACAGGAGAGAGAGACAGAGAGAGAGAAACGGAGACAATCGTAGAGAGGGGAAGCGTTGATGCAGAAACATGGAGCAGAGAGAAAGAGAGAGGAGAGAGGAAGAACAGGAGGAGCTGAGAGTGTAAAATGCGGAAAGCAAAAGGCAAGAGTTCTGCTTGTACAACAAAACACACTGTTATATTTAGATCCAACCTAAGCTTTTTTTTTTTCCATTGTCCAATACCACAAGGTTTCACTCAACAGTTGGGAACAGTGGGGAATTCCACCGTCTTTCCAGCTAACTGCGAGCCAAACTCAGCGGTGCCTAAGTTTGTGTCTTCGTACGCGGTTTGTTGTCATGATGAGTGGTGAGAAAAGGTGCACTTAGCTGACTCACTGGACGTCTGAGACAGTAACAAATCAGCAAAGGAACACACATCCCTGAGGGTTTGTTTGTTTTGTTGTTGTCTGCCCAATTTGTTACAGAAGTCTGATGGTATCACACGATTCGATCATCTTTAGCTAGTTTTTTAGTGCATGAATGAGGTCCTGCAACAAAGTGGCAAAGTTCACGCAGAAGTGAAATACAACAACACCAAAAACCACAAAGAAAACAGAACAAATACCAAAACCCACAGGATGTGACATCACGTGTGGTGGCTGGTCAGATCCGTGCATCTGCTCATGTGAGGCTCACACACAGCAGCAGGTTAAGCTCCTGTCACGTCTGTGTGTATCAACATCAGATACAATCTCATTGTAGGCAAAGTCAAGGTACCTAACACACAAGTACACTTCAAGTAAGTAAACTTAACTAAAATTCACATATATCCTCCTAAGCATACTTCATGTGTCAAGTGTACTTCCACAAGTGTACTAGCAGTATACTTGTGACTCCGCCTCTTTGGAATTTGAGTTCATAAAAATGTATTTTCAAGTATACTTTCACTACAATTTCAGTCCACAACTTCCGTTTTACTTAGTGCTGCAGTAACACTGAATTATTTTATGTGAACTAACTTGTACTTTTACCTTAACTAACTAACCTCTAGATGTAACTGCTTTGTGACTAGTTTTATACATGATAGCCCATTTCAAGTGGTAACAAACCCTTTTTTTAATTTCCCTTGCCTTTATCATGCCCAGTTAAGTGCTGATTGCTGTACGCTCTAATGTTTCCAGGGCGACGACCCCGCATCTTTAAAAGGTTCCTTATAAGCCTCGTGCTCACTGTGCTCTTTTATTGAGAAGGCTACAAAGTAAATTAAGATGCTGTTGCTTTTGAGTTTAAGGAGATTATCCTGAGAGCAGAGTGGAATAAACTTCTCTTTTGTACATTCATGTTGGGTTACTTCAAAGTGGAAAATACATCTACTACACCAAAACTATACACGGTTTTGTAGGTGTGTTAACGATGTAGGGCAGGGTCTACGTTACACATGTGGACAGCAGCCCCTCTAATGCCTCAACACGCAGACAAACCTGCACAAAACACACACACACACACACACACACACACACACACACACACACACACACACACACACATGCACACACACACACACGAGTCAATGAGTCAGTTGGTGTGTGTATGTCTCCATGGTATTCTTACCGGTCTGCCCTCGGGTCCTCTGTGCCCTTTGGCCCCTTTAGATCCTGGAAGCCCTGGATTGTTGTTCTGGGGAGAGGACATGGAGATTTTGAGTGAGGCCCATGGCCTCTACAGTCTGATTGCAGTAAACAATATAGATGTCATAAGAAACATAAAACTAGAGTGTTCAAGGTTGAAGGTGGTTGCAGGTGCAGGTAGAAATAAGCGTGTGCTCCTTCTCTTTTTGTCTTTCAGTCCACGTGCTCATAAACATGTCGTCCATCAAGGGTTGGGCAATATTCTTTGCTGATATTACATATGAACCATAATCAACCTACAAATCAAACTAACTTAGGTTTTTTTTAATCGGTTGGATTATCCTTGCTACAAGCAAAAGGTGGCATAAGCCAAGCTGTTGGTAAATGTAAACACAAAGAGAAAGACTTAATGGTCCTAATACGAAGCCTTGAGGTATCCCCACAGATATTAATATTGTAAGAGTGGGATGACAGTGTGAAGCAGGTTAGTTTTCAAATGGAACAACCATATAAAATACATTTTGTTAAGTTACTAAATGTTTTCATTTAAGAATGTTTTTATTAATAAGGTACTGAAGGGGAAAGTGTGGTTTATACAGCAGAACCCAAGTTTTCTGTTAAGTAGATATGAATAAAATCACAGTGCAGCCCCAATGTCATCGTACAAGTTTGCAAATACGTGTTTTATATCCTCCAGGTCTGTCACTTTGGGGAACGAAGATCACTAAAGGATGACAACTTTACTAATAAGAAATTTGTAGTTTAAAAGGATGTAAATTATAAAAGGGGAAGCTTGGTGGGGGCAACCAAGTATCAGCTCCAAGAATAAGGCAGGGCACCCTGTATGTAACCTGAGAGGCAAAGCCCAGGTACGAAAACCCATGCTGTATCCCAGGCAGCTGCTCTTTAAAAGTTAATTGCGGTGTGTGTGTGTGTGTGTGTGTGTGTGTGTGTGTGTGTGTGTGTGTGTGTGTGTGTGTGTGTGTGGCAAACCGTTAAAATGACCATACCACCATGAAACCATAAGTTTACTAAACTTCTCTCAAATGCACTGGGCGATGGCTGGATTTTTTTTTTCCTTTTGAATTTTGTGCACAGAAGTCATTGTGTATGGCAGAGCAAAGAATTACCATAAATGTAATCGCTGTAAACAGCCGAGTATATATCTTTGAACCCAATTATCGACTGGGAGTTGTTGTTGTTGTTTTTTTGGCTTCTTTCCTTAAGGAAAGCCTCTAAATCCCTAATAAATCTCCTTTGATGTCAGGTCCGGCTCTCCCTGGCCAGCTGACTGCCACGCCAGTGCAGCTGCAGAGAAATAAAGTAGCCATGACCCCTGCAGCTGCTGCAATTTTTATGGCCCAGATACAAGAAGTGTGGAAAATAAAGAGCTTCTATCAATTTAGGAAAATGATCCCAGCTTAAAGCTCC
Source organism: Aulostomus chinensis (assembly GCF_037954235.1). NCBI lineage: Eukaryota > Metazoa > Chordata > Actinopteri > Syngnathiformes > Aulostomidae > Aulostomus > Aulostomus chinensis. Next base: position 8,844,511 of record NC_141324.1, on the reverse strand, counting down.
ATGTTCCCACGGACACATTTACATGCACGCATTTAGCAGTGTGAGCATTTTGACAGTTTTTTAGTGGAGAATGAACGCAAATTAACACATAAGCACATGAGAAAAAACACAAGTGAAATTTACAACACTGGGCGCTCTCCACTGGCGATTTATCGAAGATAAATTTGTCAAATGAACAAACTCATAGTGGTTTAATTTGAAGTCGTTTAAAACCTGGACAGACAGAGAATGAAATGCAGAGAACCTGCACAGACACATGCATGCACACACCAGGTTCAACTTCTGCACAATCTCAACTTCAAACACTCTTATAGTTGGATACACACACACACACACGCACACACGCACGCACGCACGCACGCACGAACACATGCACACACACATGCACACACACAGGCGCGTGTCCTCACGTTGATGTAACAGCATCATTGTTGACAGGACACAACCAAATGTAACTCTTTGCCATACCTGGCTGTTTGTTTTTCTGGTGCTGAATGGTGGTAAAAGCGTGTGTGTGTGTGTGTGTGTGTGTGTGTCCCCACCTTCATCTTCACTCTCCTTTTTATCATCTCCTGTCCCCTCTGGCCTGAGATAACCTGACTTATGCCTGCCAGTGCAGTTTAAAATATTTCAAGTATTCAGACAATGTCAATTAGTAGATTTTGTTGGTGTACGTGTGAGGGGGTGCTATTGTGTTACAGTGGGTGAAAGATTTTTTTTTACAAATATTACAAACGTGTTTGATCTCAGGATTTTAAATGAAGCGTAATTTTTTTTCTCGGCTGCAACGTCCAAAGCAGTGAAAGGCTGACTGTAAAACTGAGAAACAAGAAAGAGACTGTCTCAGAGAAAAATGGTAGGAGAGAAAAATAGATGGATTGTTCCCTCCAGGGACACGAGGAATGTAAGAGATTCTTGTTTTTTTCCATTGAAATTCACAGAACATGGCATCTTTATTTCTATATATTTTTTTTAAAAAGGGACGTAGTGTTAGAGTTTAGAAGGAGTAAGACAAAGTATCGTGCAACATGTCGTGATACTGTACTTCCTATTGCCGTACGTAATACGCTAGCAACAACTATAAAAAAATATCTGGTTAAAAATGTGGAAACAGATTCTGTTGGCCTGATTTGGACGCGTTTCTTTTATCAAAAGAACAATTAACTAAAATTTAGAGCCGGCAGGATGAAATGGCTCTAATGATTCTGAATGGGATTTTATTATTCGAATTTGTTCTTTTTTTTCAAGAATACTTGCTATTTTCTTTATTTTAGTCAACAATTTATAGTTTTATTTAAATATTGGATACTAGTATTAGCATTGCAGTGCTTTGCTCTTACTTTATCATCAGTTTTAAGTTGATTTTTATTTCGTTTTATTGTTCTTTAGTGTGTTTGCAATATTTTTAAATATGATAATCTCTGAACTCCAGTACCTGCTTTTCTTAGTAGGAGTTGGGACCTGCTGTTCTTGAGCCCATTTTAGACCATGATTTCTGCTTTTTCCTCTTCATGCTTGTATTTGGCAAGGATTATTTTATTGTTGTGGGTTTTTTTTTGCATATATTGCATGCTGATTGATTGCTCACCCATTTCATCAACCAGACGATGACATCATATCATTTCATGCACAGACAACCAGGTTTCCACCATTCTGTGGTATTGCCTGTGTGGTGGGAAACTCCTGGTTTTAGGTGCATAAGTTGGGATTCACATTCAGGGAATGATGTGATCAAGTTGTGGGCAAAGTACTGTGATAATATTGCATTGAGAGTTACTATAAATCCCGCCCCTTTTCATTTGTGGGCTTTAGGGGTGCTAGTTTCGAGATCTTGGACCGGGCCAAGCTAGCCAAGCTCCCCAATCTTTCAGCCGTTATGCTAAGCTAAGCTAACCCTGAAAGAGATTGTGACCGTGTGTTTGCCAGGCACGCGTGAGAACGATACCATCATCTGAGTCTTGGCAAGAAAGGGAACATGCATATTTCCCAAAATGTTGACATTCACCTCCACTCAGTTAACATGTAACTGCAGTCATATTACATGTCATCATTTGTGCATGTCTACAAACTTTAAAGGGAAAACTTGTTTGACAACCACACGTGATTTCAAATGTTAGCTATAATAAACAAATCCAGTTTGCCAAAATCTTTCTAAGGCGGGCCACATGTTTTACATTAACTGATTATTATATTATACATATGTTTATTCCTCAAAAACAGAACATCATAAGATTCAGGAAAGAATTCCTAACAGTCTCTTCTGCTGTGTCTCAGTTTCTTGGCTTGTATTTGTGATGTGAAGAGATGTGTGTGATACGTGCAGTTTTAACATTCAAGGTCAAAAAATGAAAAACATTAACATCGGCATGACTTGGTCAACTGCTCTGACTGTGTAGATCCTAATTTTACATGGTGCGACTTGTTTTGAAGAAAGGGAGTCAGAGGGCACTGGTGGACGGATGAGGGGAAACTAAAGACGTGCACAAAAAAAATGCAGTAATTACAGTGCAAACATGACGAAATTGAACCGGGGTTAAAGTGTTAAAAACTAGCATGTTATATGGACACACACACGCACGCACGCACGCACGCACACACACACACACACACACACACACACACACACACGAAGATTAATGCAGTCCCTTCATCCTCTCTCTGTTCATTTCCTGGTCTCCTTGACAACGACATATACACAGCTGCATTAGCTCAAAGTGCTCTTCCCCAGTGACAAACACACACACATGCACGTAAGCACAAACACACACACACTAACACACACACACACACACACACACTAACACACAAGCACAAACACACACGCGTGCACACACACACACTAATGCACACATACACACACTAACACACACGCGTGCACACACACACACTAACACACACGCACACACACTAACACACATGCGTGCACACACACACACACACACACACACACTAACACACACTATTCAAATAAAAGAAATCATTTCCAGCTGCAAAACAGAAGGAGACTGTGAGAACAAGTTGGACGGACAGAGAAAACAAAAGAAATATAGAATTTCTAAAGAATCATAGAAAAGCAAAGGGAGAGAAATCAAATCAAGTATAGCATTATTCTATATTAGCATGAGTGCTGAAGAGACCCAAAAGAAATATGCAAATGTGCCAATAAAACTAGACATGTGACTCATATCCTGTCAGCCCTCTCTCTTCCAAGAAGAGATTGAAGAAAAATAAAAGAGATCAAGCGTGCGGACCAACTCCAAAAAGGAGAAGCAGACTCACATCGGGGCCTGGCTCTCCAGGCTCTCCGTCATCTCCTTTGGGTCCAGGGGTTCCCTTGTTACCCTAAAGGTCACACAATAAATGTTTGAGGTCAACAGGGCACGTAATCCTACACTGTGAATGAACTCGTTTTCTACTGACACTCAGTGTTAAGTCAAATTCCACTTATTTCAGCAAAGTTTAAGGCAAAAAAAACACACACACCTCCTAATAACAGTAACGTCATCAAAGCAATCCAGAATTAATCACAGCCCTGCCTGCTCAACATCTGTTTTGAAATACTGGTCTGGCTATTTTCCATCTTCAAACAATAATTAAGACCTGAAACGTACCGGCTCGCCAGGGTCTCCGCGGGGCCCAGGGTAACCCTTGAAGATGACATAAATGTTAAGAATCTACAAAGGTGCAGGAATTTGAATGTGTCATACATGACAAGCAATACAAACACACCTGGAAACCGTGGCAACCAGCTGTGCCGTTTCCTGGGACTCCATCCTCTCCCTAAAAATGGAAAAATAGATACATTTACAGATTTATAAGCACGCACACACACACACACACACACACACACACACACACACACACACACACACACACACACACACACACACACACAAACACAATTCTCATGGCGGGGCTCATGATGGATGGCACACGTGTCTCTGTCTCACCCTCTCCCCCATCTGGCCTCTGTCTCCTTGAGCGCCTTTGATTCCTCTCGGTCCTTTTGGTCCCTGGGAGACAAGAGCAATCACATGATCAGAAACATATGAAATGTGATGAAACGCGAGCTCCACGAAACATTTGGATGTTGTCAAGTTGTCTGCATGGGGTCTGCATGACAGCGTCGGTGAACAATGGTGATAAATAAAGTAGCTTTTCCAGCAGAACACTTTTAAATTGCTTACAAAACAACCATCTTATTTACATTCACGCATTTATACAGTGAGATCATAATTCATGCTTTAATAATTCAAACACATAAAAAATGTCACTCAGGACCAAAGTCTTGGGGTTGCAACACTTGAAAGCTTTTGTCTGAAGCCTTAGTACTTGATACATGATAAGTGTACTACAGATGTTTCTGTGGCAGTTCCCAGAGAGGTAGAAATGATCCAACACTGTATCTAGTCAATCAATGTACTTCTTTAAGATTGGTAGTGGATCTGGGATCTCCTGCTCGTGCATCCCAGGCAGAATCGATGACTTAGCTGCATGTAATCTTATTTAAACTCCTGAACCTCGGGAAGTAGTTAAAGGTGTTTTACAAGGGGGTCTCCCAGCTCTTCCTGAGGATCAGACTAACTGAGGCTATTTCCACAACAAAGAGATGCTCACATACGACAAGGGTCATATGGAAGCACATTCCAAGACTATTTGTCTTTAGATCCACGTAAATTTGTATGCTTGACTTATAAGTACACGTAAGTTCAAAGTATTATTAAAAGATAACATATAAGACAACAGAAAAACACTTAATATCAATAAGCATGCACCGACTCTCAGGTGGACTCACCTCCGGTCCAGGAGGGCCCTCATCTCCTCTGTAGCCAGGTGAGCCAGCCCTGCCAGGCTCGCCCTGCAGAGAAACAGAGCTGTTAAGACATGTGCTCAAACACTGTAAAGCTCATTTTCCAGAACAAATCACTCTTTGTGAGCCTACAAGATGGGGACACTGTCACTTTTCTTTACTTTCCATCATCTGTACGACCTCGGTGCTAGGTGGCTATCCACTGTTAAATCAGTTAGCTTGTTATTAGCACCCAACAACTACAAACAACTCCCAGTATTCTTATGGCAAACTGCCAAAACCTGATGTCAAACAGAAGCTTGCCTAATTCCAGAATAACTTAACGCCAGGGTGTAAATGTGTGTTTTATTGCTATAAATAGTTTCAATGTTAAACATAGTGTCTGTTTCACCTCCGACTACAGCCAGCAGTGTTGCACCCAACGGTGATGTCACCGTGTAGTGAACACACCCTGGAGTACACTTCCACATGCAGCACATCTTGGGTGGAGAACTGCTTTAACTTACTGTTTGTCTTGACCTGAATATGATCGCGACAGGACACTCGGTGCTGAATTCGAACATCCGATTTTTTCTTTAAAAAAATGACATGGTGATCATCCAGGATGTACCTGGATTTTTGCTCCCTGTATCCTTGAAAGTGCTGCAACTGTGACTTGACTTCCCTGCAGATTTCCACATGAAACCATCTGACTAATGTTTTGTTGTTGTTTTTAAAAAAAAAAAAAACTGACATCGATGACATTCTTCAACTACGTGGGGATAAATAGTGCTGTAATATACTGAGAACTCCAGGGGCTAAATTACCTCCAACAACAAAGACTCAGATGAAGGGTCTGCAATCTGATAGCAACGCTCAGCCCAAACTGTGCATAGGGGCGAGACCAAATTAACAAATGACAGGAAAACATGGCAAGTAGCTTCTGGATGGCATCATGGAGCCAGCAAAAGCATTCACTGCAAATTCCCGTGGGCCCCACCCATCCGGGTGAAGGTTTTAGGGAGTCCCATGTTGCGTTGAGCACCTTTTCCTGTCAGACAACAGCTGGGCCCAGCTGCTGTGTGAAGCAATTAGTATTCCTCGCTTAGTGAAGTCACCATATTCCATCGTATTGCTGTAATATTTCTTAAAATATGACTGCGTGAGTGAAGGGTCTTGCTAACACGGTACAGTGCAGTGCTGTACTGTGTCATGCTGCATGCAGGCCCACCATGTCAGTTATTCCATGTTTTTTCTACAACTCAGTTCTCCGATGAGAAAAGGAGGTGAAGCACAAAAGAGCCATTGAAGGTTTTGACATCACGGAGGTTACCACAACTAATGCTTGTAACGTATTATTATTACACCGCCTGGTGCCTTATTAAGTCAAACCATAGTGAGGCTTTGGCTGGACGGGACGGGGAGAAGAACTGAGTCAGAGGGGAAAGAGTGAGTGTTGATGTTCCCAGGAGAGGTTCAGAACGGAGAATGAGAGAGGGGAGATGGAGTGTGCACAAGTGGGCAGCACTGTGGGGCTCAGGCCAAATTCGCCTCCTTTTAGGCGTCTGGCCCACGCACTCCCCCTCAGCATGAAATATGGATGCTCATGCGCACACGCAGTAGCTCTCTAACTGGGGGAAAAAAGGATGCTGCCAGAGAGAAAAGTGTTCCTGATTTACTGCGCAACAGGCTGACTGTATGTGTATGATATTGAGAGTGTTTGAGTGTGTGTTTGTGTGTGTGTGTGTGTGTGTGTGTGCGTGTGTGTTACTCACAGGGTCTCCATTGGGGCCAGTTGAGCCCTCCCTCCCTTGCTCTCCACGGGGTCCTGGCTCCCCCTGGCAAGGAAGAGAACAAATGAATAAAGAACTCTAAATGGTTTCAAGACAGTAACAATAGACAAGTAAAGCAGCCAGAGCCAAGTTTCAAACCAGATAGATGGGAGAACATGGGGACATGGATGTGGATTTCTGCAGAGGGGGTCCTGAAATGAGGGGTCCACCCCTGCTTCTCATCATCATCAGCACTTACCGGTTCTCCTCTTAGTCCTCTGTCCCCACGGGAACCTTGCTCCCCCAGCTCGCCAATGACTCCCTAAGGTGATATTTTAAAAGTTGCAATGAGCAGATTTCTAACACACACACACACACACACACACACACACATGTACGCACACACACATAGGCACACACGTATGCACACACACATACGCACACATGTATGCACACACCCCACCCTCATATAAAAGATGTGTTATTTACTCCCTCTCCACGTGAGCCATCCGGTCCTGGTGCCCCCTGAAACACAAACACACACAACCTTATACAGAGGCCACGAAGAAGAGATGCCTGGCAGTCGCTGGAGATTTAGCACTCACGTCATCGCCACGCTCTCCTTTGTCCCCATCAGGTCCCCGGGGGCCTCGTTCACCCTGTCACAAACACACTCTGTGTTATAAACGCACTCCTCAGGCCGATTTCTGCTTTTCATCAGCTGCATTCATTTACCTTTTGTCCCAACTCGCCGTATTTACCAGGCCTTCCGAGCTCGCCATCTTTTCCAGGGTCTCCCTGGAATAAACACAGTGACTCAATACACCAAAATATTTGGTGAAATTTTCATCTGCACACGTTTTTCTTTCTTTGTATCTTACTTTTGCTCCTTTCAGTCCATAAGAACCAGGGTCTCCCTTTGGTCCAGGAAGCCCCTGCTCACCCTGGAAACAGGAAACACAGACGTTTTGTTACATGATCACAAACAGCTGAGGCCCCAACTGTACATCCTAGAAGCCGATGAGGCACGTACGGGCACATGTACGCGTCCGTGTGTTTGTATACAGTTTGACCATATGACTTCAGTTTGGCTTTATTTAAACAATCTGATAGTTGAGAATGTAAACTGAGCAGTGATTTAAGAGCCAGGTGCCTCGGCGTGCCTGCTGCAGGCCTCCTCCAACATCCTAATGCTGGTCAGGGACAGTCCAAGAGGGACATTCCTAAACACACAACTGTAGCAAATTGCTAATCTGTAAACAATGTGTCTGCGCCTCAGGCTGAACACTGCAGGGTCTCGTAGTGTGTGTTCAAGTTAAGACCCAAGAAACAGAGAGTGACGCGTGTGCATGTGTGTCCTGGCACCTGCACAACTGCTCTCCTCAAGCCAGTGTGCACTCATCTAGTGATGCATCTCAGTCTGGATGTGAGCCCAAGTGTCTGCATTGTGAGACGACGTGAGTACGACTGGATGGAAGACCTCAACTCACATCTAGTCCAGGAGATCCTTTACAGCCGGGCAGGCCAGGGAAACCAGCTTCACCCTGAAGAGGAAAACCAGAGAAAACTGATCAAACTGGGGGTTGCCTCTAAGCTGAGGTGTTGCTCCAGGAACACTGCTTCCATCCTCTGTGGGTGTTCCCTGGCTCACTCTTGACAGCAGGATTTGTCAGCCCTGTGTGTTTCTCAGTAGTACAGGATGCTTGTGTGTACACATGCGCAAACATCCACGTGCAGCAGCCTGCACCTGCAGACTGGACGGCTGAAGTCGCCTCTGGACGACAATCCAAGTCCCAGACAACTTCCATAGTAGACATAATCATTGTGTAGCGTGTGGGTTACCCACACACACCTCTGTTAGGCTTCACTTACGCTAGCATCCAACAACGTCACAGTCACTGAGCCTCATTCATGGAATTTTCTTCAACATATATTTGTTCTTACACTCTTTTTTTTTTAAACTCTCAAGTTTAGTCTTAAGGATAAGATGTGTAACTTTTTGCTCCTGACACCTGTTGTTTACAAAGCTCACAAAGACTTTAATGTGACATGAGGTACACAAAAACTATCAGGAGCAAACAGTTGCAAATAGCCGTCAGGCTTTGGTATCCTACATGTCAACATTTCATGAATGGAAGTGGACAAACGGACACTACAAAAAGAATCTTAACTGGGCAGAAGATGCGGTTGTTCTCCTAGAACCCCCTCCTACGAAAGCACAAGCAAATAATTCAGGGTAACCTCGCCAAGCTGGTACTAGAGATCTTTAAGGTACAGCAATGATTCCACGCAGAACTCTCTGCCTATGACTAAAATCATGACAAGACTCTTAATACATCAACATACACAGATCCAGCACACGACGGAACCAGAGCCGCTCTCCATGGGTACACGTGGACAGTCAAAGTCCCCCAAGTGTGCCAGATTGAGATTTTGAACAGCTCATAAGGACATTAGACCACAAAATACTAGTGAATTCCATTCCAGGAGACTATGTGCACTCTATTCAAGCTTTGAACAGGACTTTTATTCTGCAATCACCAAATTATAATATTTTACCAAGCCCACATTAAAAAATAATACAAATCTATTAATTTGCATAATTTTACCTCCAAATTGAGCATCAAGTTAAATATAAAATTAATGTAAATTAAAATATACAGTCAATACAACAACAACTGTAAAACGGTAAGGAGTCATCAAAGAAACAAGGTATCAAAAAAACCCTGTCAAAATTATTATCTAAACCTGATAAAGGCAAGAACAAGGTGCAAAAAAACCACCACCAAAAAAAACAACAGCCTGTCAAAATCATTCAGTCTTTATAATAAAATGATTCCCAAACGAACAACTTTAGGAGGACTAAATGAAGGTGAACAGTTGGGCTTGATGGGGTTAAAACCTCATCTTTTGAAAAGATTTTGAAGAATCTGATCAAGCCAGCATCCTTGATCATTTCTGTGAGACCGCTCGGCTAAATCCAGTGCTGGGGGTGCAGGTTCAAAGGTGGGAGAATGGAATGAAACCCAGTCCCCCAGGACCCTGCAGCTACCGGGGAATTCTCAAGTAGTTTAGAGAGAGCAGAGATCAGAGGGTTTAAGGAAGCAAATCCTTATCATCATCATGAAGTCAAGCCTTGGCTTGGGCGCTTTAAGCACACAGGTGTGTGACTCACCTTGCGTCCATCAGTCCCGTCCTTTCCCCTGACACCTTTATCTCCCTGGGAACGAGGGACAGGAAGAGTTAGTGACAAAACAACACAAAACAGATCAGCGGAACAACGTAGTGACACGGAGGAGACCATCTCACCTTGAAGCCTTTGTGTCCTCTCTCTCCCTGGAGAAAACACACACATCAGTCAGCCACGTCTGGTAATCCCAGACATATCGAAAGTTAGTTTTTTGTATTTTTGCATCCTGATGATACCTTCTCTCCTCTGGTTCCGCGGTCTCCCTGGAAACAGGAGTACATTACAGTTATGATGGAGGCAAACAACCAATGAACATGCAGAAATCCTTTCTGAAGCGTCTGACATGTGTTTGACTTTTTTATTCCCTGTGTTTTACCTTCATTCCACTGTAACCAACTGGACCAGGATCTCCAATGCTGCCCTGTAACGAGAGGAGAGAATTCATTTCCACAGAAGCTTTCATGATAGGTCACAGATAGGTATGATGAAGAGGAGGTCAAAGGTCAAAGTTACTTACGATGTCACCAATATTTCCCTTCTCTCCTGGCATCCCTGGTCTGCCAGTTTCTCCCTGTGGAGAGAAAATTAAACCAAGATGAGTCCACGCCACTTGAGTTTCCTCACTGTTGAACTCTGCGTTCCTCAATATCACACAGTATCAACGCACCTTAGCGCCGACGTCTCCAGGCCGTCCTTTGAGCCCCCCTGGAGCCTGCAGGCCAACGGGACACAACCAGTGATGTCACTGCTCATAAAACTCAATCAAAACAAAACAGTTTGAGGTGAAAGGTAACAAGAGGGCGACTTACATGACAGTCAAAGGAGCAGCACTGAAAGAAGAAGAAGAGAGATGATGAACCTTCAAGCCCACAACTGGTGATTGCTGCTAGCACACCTGTGCTCAGGTAGGTCCACTCACAAGAACTCAGTGTCCTGCCAGCACTGCCAGTACGTCCTCAAGCACAGCGTATTTAAGTGGTAAATGTCAAGCAGTAAATAAATTTGGTTGTAGACAATTAACACAAGATTGATGTAAATACAGTCCATAGATCCAACACAAGTTTAACGAATGATTGGACCAGACCATCTCTCCACCGGACACTCAAAGGGTGCCTTATTACTTCAAATACTTTATGGGGGAATTTGACGACAAAATATTACTACTCAACTACTGCCACTCATACTAATACATAAGAAAACGCATCACTATCACAGCGCTCTCAAGTGGCTCTGGTGTGTTGGTGTCATCGCCCTGCTGTGCCCAGTGTGGCCCTCCTCTTCCTCCTCCTCATTGCCAGACTATGACGTGAACGTTTGCGTGGCAGTGAACTAGTTACTGACAAGAGGAAGGTGACCCTTTGAATACTAGCTCTACTTCAGTCAGCTGGATTGAATAAACACCTCTACTGTAGTAGTCACAGAGTAGTAAACGGTATAATCGAGAGATATTTGCTTGTGTAAACACTCCCAGCCTTTGGCCTCCCAGTACAACAATTCATGTTTCATCAGCAAAGTTCATGATAAACATTCCAGCTACTTTGACCTTTCAGTTTGTCAGCTGCCACATTTTGTAACTATTCTGAGCTGAAACTCAGACAGAGTGAATGAGGTTTCATTAATTCCCTTACAGAGGTATTTTAAGAGTACTTACCACATCCTTTGTCTCATTAGTCTGAAGAGAGAGAGAGAGAGAGAGAGAGAGAGAGAGAACCCATATTAGATGAAAATCTAAAATCCTGAAAAGAAGAGAGGAGAGGAGAGGAAAGGAGACATACGATCATGTCGATGATGGTTCGAATGGTTCCCATCTTGGTGGATCTGGATTCGTCTGCCGCGGTAAAATTCTGTCTGTAGTTTGGGTTGGTAGCAATGACTGACAGTCTGGTATCCTAGCAACACATAAGACACAAGCATCATCACCCACAGGCCTATGGAATGGTGCAGGATTCAGTTGTTAAACTAACACAGTCAATGAGCATTGTTGAATCTCGGAGTCAATGGGACTTTGTTTCTGGTTAAATGCCTGTAATGAGGTTTTTGGTTGACATGAGCTGAGGATGCACTGACATCACAACTTGTCAATAAATACTGAACCCATGCAAGCAGAGGACTAAACAAGACCACAAACGTCGTTATGCTGCTAGTAAAAGCAACGCCCAGCTCGTGTCCAGTCCAGTTCATGGATAGCATAGCATTAGCTTCCTAGCTTGAGAAATGCATTCACACCTCCTGAATCATGACAGCGGTCTCCACTTGTGCCAGATCAGGAGGTTCCTCACTCGTGTATGGAGAACAGTAGTGGTAATGATGTTAATACTGGGAAATTAAATTGCTCTAAGTGTTAGTCTTGTGTGTGTGTGTGTTCGTTCTTGTACTTGCTACATATTGAGGACTAAAGTACATATTTAACCAACAGAGTCAGGACATTTTTGGAAAGTGAGGACATTTCAGCCGGTCCTCACTTCTTCAAAGGGACGTTTGAAAGTCAAGACTTTAGGGTTGAGGTCAGAATGAGGTTCAGGTTAGGTGTAGGGTCAAGGTTAGGGTCAGGCAGTCAGCTGAGGTGGTTAGGATTAGGGTGAGTGGCTAGGGAATATATTAAGTCACTGAAAGTCCTCACAAAGATATAAGTACAAGGACGTGTGTGTGTGTGTACCTCCTGGTCAGGTGAGATGGCGACAGCGAACACTTTAACGCCGTGCTGCTTGGCTTCGTTGGCGGCCTCCTGCACGCCTCCACATGGCTCCTTGTAGCCGGTGATTGGATGCCCATCAGTCACCACCACGATGTACTTGTTCTCATGGTAGTGGGAACCGCTGCCGGGAAGCACACAGAAAACGCACCCTGAGGTAAGCAGGTGACTCCGCTCATTCATCTCCTTTGGTGTAAGGGTGTGACGTCTTTACCCCACGAGCAGCTCAGCCAGACCCCTCTTGATGGCACAGTCGGTGTAGGTGCCTTTGCCGATGTATTGGATGGTATCGATGTTGTTCTTCAGGGCCTGGCGCTCGGTGTTCATGTCACTCAGCTCACGCACCAAGACAACTTCGTCACTGTAGTGCAGAGCTCCTGAGTTCCATGTCAGGTAGCGATCGCATTGGTGGCGCCTGGGTGAGTAAAGACAGTCTACTGGTTGGGGGGGGCATCATGCCAAAATAACACTGCATCCCATCAAATGAAATGTATTTGTGTGTCTTACATGTCTTTCAGTTCATCTATGAAGTTCTTGGTGAACCCCTTGATCTGGTCAATATAAAAGTTGGGAGGTTTCTGTCTGAGGGCAACACTCTCAGAAGTATCCAGGACGAAGAAAAGGTCAACGGGACACTCTGCTCGCAAAGCACACCAACAAAGATGGCAGAAAACGGTCAGAACTCACTGAACAACCACAAACCCTCAAAAGCCCACTGTTCAAGAGCCACGTCCACCAGGATCCATGCATGCATTCTGTGGCACTGCAGGCCTGCTGGTGTGATGCTGAGGATGCAATCTTGGAGCTCTGTGCTCACACACAGGGCTGCTGCCCATGACAGGCAGGCCTGCACCTGGCTGTCTGCATGGGCACCAGTGTGGCAGCACCTTGGCAGTGGAGCAGGCCTGGGGGGTGCTAATGTATCACTCCTCCAGCCTGCATCACACCCACTGCTCACCAGCTTCCTGTATACTTCATGAGAGTAAGAGATCCAACAAGTTCCTTGCTAGTGTGGACTCATCCCCCGTCATGAGAACGAGAATAGTTCCAGCTGCCTTCACTACATATGAAGGAGGGTTACCAACATCTGGACCATCTCTGGCAGCAGACGTCACTGCAGTATGTACCCTCAACACATTACATGCTACATAACGTCACCATCACCACACAGTAGAGCAATATGTAGGTGGATACGACACATATGACCATTTATATCCAACTTACCCGCAAAGCTGCGTCTTTCGATCTGTATTTGCGCTCCAGCCAGGGCGACGCACAGCGCAAGAAGAATATGGAGGGTCTCCATGGTTTAACTGCCCCCCCCAAAAAAACTACAAATTTATAAGAAACAACTCAAAACCCCACTCCCCTGCAAAAAAAAAAAAAACACCTTTCAGATCCCCCAAGCCAGAACCAGAACTTTTAAACCCGTAAAACTTTTTTGTGATCCAGTGCTCCGCCGCAGTTTGTCCGAGGCGGAGAACCAGAGCGCGCAGAGGAGGACCAGAGCGCACGGGGAGGGAGGAGGGAGGGAAGAGAGAGAAGAGGAGGAGGAGGGAGGAAGGGATTGTTCATGCGCTTTCTATTGTGCACGAGGAGCAGGAATAGACCAGAACGCGCCCCCCCCCCCCCCCCCCCCCCAAAAGTCTGCTTCCTTTCCATGGATGCGCATCAGATCATCTCGCTTAATGAAAAGCAGCTGACGCATCTTGGAAGCATTTTGTATTCTGCTGCGAAATACATTTCTATGGAAGATGGAGGCGGGGTTTCGGTACATCTGGTTCACTTCGACATCCAGACCTGACCTGAAAATCGAGAGGCAGAGAGGGTGAGGAGGAGGGAAGGGCGTCCTCTCTACTCCCTTCTCCTCGGGAGCAGGAAGGGACACAGTGACATCTAGTGGCCGGTGTGAGCAAGTCTGGGAGGGAGCTTGAGGGGAACAGTGAGGCAGGAGTCATGAAGGCGTGGGGGGCTCATTTGGCAAAGGTGTTGACGGGGGTGGCTGCCTCATGGTTTGCACATGCGTTGCGTTCAGACTGTGGGACTGCAGGAGGAAGGTCTGGCCCGGACGCAGATTTTCCACTGAGCTCACCATTGCTCAGAGGCACAGGGAGGGAGGGAGGGAGCAAAGAGAGGAGGGGGACATCTGGGAATGATCTTTTTTTTATGAGCATGCTCTCATAGTAAATCTAAGCTTTTTGGCTGCAGCAAAGTGAATGTAAATTACGATGCCCTCACCAACTGTATGTTAACCTAAAAATAACTAACGAACTCATTAGCAGTTGGAGGTGTTTTTCGTAGCCTGGATGATTTTGTCCAAAGAATGAAATCTAGGCTGCACCTTTACAAGCTTGATGCTGGCAGGCACTCAGATGACATTAGTCCTTCCTGAAGAGGCGCATCAGTGTCCTCAAGAGGTCAAGATAAGAGAATCTTCACGTGTGGAATGCTAAAAGGTTGAGGGGTTCTGGGAAGGACCCATAGCCTACTGGCACCCAGGACCCAGCCCCAGTTTCCACTGGATCCTCATGTTCAGAAGTCTGAGTCAGAGACAGAAAAGTTGAGAGTCCTCCAGCATGAAGATACCAGATTATTACAGCTCGTGGTTTTTTGCATTTAACACAGTGGTGCATTCATCTCTGGGGCTGGACTCCTCGTGAATGGCTTGTTAGAAAATATGATTCAAAAGTTGCTATGGTTAAGTGGCTGCATGCGGTAGAACACATGCGTGGAACAAGGGAGGGGAAAAAAAGATTCTTTTCTTCCAACAGGAACATGAAAGTCGGCAGAGCACACATGGAAGAGATTAATCACTGCTGCGGTCCCCTCCAGACCTCTTTTGACTAAGATTCAACCTACGAAATTCATGGGAACAGAAGTAGTCTGACTCAAACGGTGGCATCATTCAAACCTTGAAAAGTAAATGCTCTTTGTGACAGTTTACTTTAGATGCTGCTAGGCGCCAGCGTAAACATCAGGAAATAGCAGGCTAATCAGGATTCCAAACCACACCAAATGAAGGTAATGACAGGAAACTGGCCAGAGGAGTTTCCTCTGCATTCGGCTCATCAACTCAAGTGTGTCTTTGAAGTCTGCTGAAAAGTCCAAAGCATTAAGAAGAGGAAGGATAAATTAACGGTTCTTATTAATGTCAAATAGACTATGCATCACGCTAGGCGGTCAGCTACTGCCATCTAGTGACGCCCTTCCACGCTGTGGTCACACTTTTTTTTCCCCCTGAAGGGAAAAATATTAACTTTTGTTTACCCAGAAATGACTTCCATCCAAATGCATGAGTTGTAACCAAGGTTGTTTAATTTGAAAGTCACAAGCTTCACAAACCATAGCTGGGATAGAAAAGGCCTATAGAAATAAAGTGATGTCATGGTGATATTCATGGTTTCTTTTCAGTATATTTACAGAGCCAAAGCATTGACTTCTAGTACTTTTAAAGGCCTTTCAAAAATATAGATTTTCAGCAACATCTCACAGCAGTATCTCACTCAAGTAACACCCGCCACAGCAGCCAAACATAATCACTGTCTAATGGAAGAACAACAACAAAAATTAAGCCTTGCTTGTGCAAATATTTGAAGTGACTTTTCACCCAAAAAGTGTATTTTGACTTTCAAGTACTCACAAAGAAGTGTTTGGAGCTCACAAAGGTTAATTTCCCCTCCTGAACTCTCCTTCTTTGTCACTCCAGAGTACAGAAAGAGGCAGCCACAAATATTTAGCTTGAAGCTATGGAGACTGATGGCTGACAGCGAACGAGCACCAAGCCAACAATGTTTGGGTTTCGCTCAAATCAAAGTGCTAGTGGATTGCTGAGCCTACGGTTCAAGGAGACCTGGATTATTCTGGATGACGGTTTTGAAAGTGAGTAAACAGCGAGTTTTGCTGTAGTTTTGTTGGTGTTGCTGCTGTTGGCCATTCGTCGTCATTACCTTCAAGCTAAATACATGCTGCTGGCTCTTTCTGCATTCCGGATGGCAAAGAAGTGATGCAGTTGGGAAAAACCTCTTTGTGAGATCAAGACACCTATTAGTGCAAACTCCAGAGGCAAAACACCCCTTTTGGGTCGAGTGTCACTTTAACGACAGCTGCTGTGCATCGACCTCATGATGAGGAAGCTTCCACCTTCAGCGGCCATCTTCCTTCTACTATTGCTTGGTTTCATTGGTCCATTTCTGTAAGGAGACGTGTTGGTGAGTGAGCAAGTTTGTGCTCACGTGTGCGACTCAGGTCATGTTGGAGTGACTCTTCAGGTGCCTCCTCAGGTGGTTCAGACAGGTGTAGGTCTTGGGACAGATCTGGCAGTGGAACGGTCTCACCCCTGAGTGGTTCAGCATGTGCTGCTTCAGCACGCTTCCATCTGAGAACGCTTTCCCACACTGAGAACACACGTACGGCCGTTCTCCAGTGTGCACGCGCATGTGCACAGTCACCTTGTGCGCCATCGTAAAACCTTTGCCGCACACTGTGCACTTAAACGGCCTCTCCCCAGTGTGGGTAAGCCTGTGTGTGCGCATTGCACCCATCTGGGAAAAAGCCTTTCCACAATCCGGGCAAACGTGTGGCTTCTCGCCTGTGTGGACCCTAGTGTGACTCCTCAGTCCTCCTGCTGTGGAAAAACACTGCGAACAGTGAGTGCATTGGTACGGACGTTCTCCTGTGTGAGTGCGCATGTGCTGCTTTAAGTCGTAGCGGTTTCTGAAACCACGGCCACAAACCACACAGCTCTCGGGTCGGTCATCGTTGTGGCGCAGCTCATGATTGGACAGGCATTTTTCAGACAGGAAACACTTGCCACATTCCTGACACTGGTATGGTTTCTCATGGTCAACTCTCTGATGGTACTTAAGCTCGCTGATCCCAGGGAAGGTCCCGTCGCAGTACCTGCACCTGAAGCGATGGTTGGGGCTGTAGGGAAGCTGATGTTCGGTCATCTGATGATTCCTCAGCAGGTGGGCCATCTTAAAGGTCTTTCCGCAATGAGAACACTCGTATTTTGTCAGCAGCTGCACACACTGGTGTCGCACACGCTCATGCAGAGACCTGAACTGACACCCGCATTTGGTGCAAATGTGGGCGGCGTTTTTGCACTTCCTCTTCCTGTGGCCAGACAGATGAGCTTCTGTGCGGAAGGCTTTACCACACTGGGAGCACTTGTAAGGCTTCACGGCAGTGTGGAACCGCTGGTGTTCTAGGAATTCAAAGCGATACTTGAAGCTCCTTCCACAGAGCGGACAGTTGTGGGTAACTCGTCCTCGTGGGTAGACTGCTTTGATAGTACTTTTCCTGGAGGACATCAACGCTGAAGAAGTTCGATAGGTCAATGTGCCACTTTTCCTGTGTTTACCTCCACTCATCAACTTGACCGACTCCATTTCACTGACCTCCTCGTGCCGCTGCTGATGTTTGGCGAGACACTTGGACGAGATAAAGCTTTTCCCACACTGCTTACACTGGTAGGGCTTATCGTGGTCCACTTGCTGATGATACTTTAAGTCACCAATGCCTGAAAAACCTTCACCGCAGTGGCTGCACTTGAACAGGCGGCTCTGAACGTGAGTCAGCAGGTGTTCCTTCAGACTGCTGGACTTTCGGAAACTCTTCCTACAGTGCACACAATCATAGTTGCGACCCCGTTTTGGACAATGGTGTCGGAATTTGTCCAGTGAGGTGGGAAAACTGTTCCCACACTTAATACACAGGTACGCAGCGTTTTTGCATTTCCGTAGCCTGTGGCCAGCCAGCAGCGTGGCTGTTCTGAAAGCCCTCCCACACTCGGAGCAGTTGTAAGGCTGCAGGCCGCTGTGCACTCGCTGGTGTTCCACGAGCACAGAGTGATGCTTGAAGCATTTGTCACACTCGGGGCATTTATGTATTCCAGGCTGCTGTCTCCCACAAGGAGACGAGGGGATATCAGTTCTTTTTGGTGAATCAGGAAAGTCTGTTGAGGTGGAGGGATTCGTAGACAGTTCTTCATCAAACATGACAATCTGAGGGACGTCGTTATTCTCATCATCGCAAGCACTCGGATGGGATGCGATGGCCACTTCCAGCGATGGAGGGAGTGACAGAGACGGAATGAGAAGATCATCGGACTGAAATGGAGCTGTGTGGAAAGTCAAGGAGACAGGAGCTCAACAATCTCATTCTTTAACTTGAGCACTTAGTTGACCACTAAAGTTAGCACCTACCAACACTGCTTTTAGCCAATTTTCCATGGCACTGTTTGCTCTGGAGAAGAAATTTGAGGTCTTCTCCGTTTGATACACACTGCATGTACTCCTCCAGGACAGAGGGAGCAGCACTGATCCAGGAAGCGGTCTAGAAAAGACAGCAAATACACTGAAGTGCTCCTGGGTATCGTCTCCATCTTCTCATCTTAAATCCTCCTGTACCTGTTTGAAGTCTGGTATTGGCAGCAGCTCCTCCAGTCTGGTGAAGAATTCACACACCAGTGTCTCCAGAGCTGTGTCGAAGTCAGGCCCGTACTCCACAGGAAACACGTTCTGTCGGAGGACGTTCAGGAAAGAAAACATTTAAATCGTGACATTCTGAAGACTTTCCTAGGGGTGAACAACAGAGGATGTCTGGAGCCAATGCCAGTAATAGGGAGTATAAACTTCTGATAACTGATAAATCAACGATATTTTTTGAAACGTGTAATTAAAAAAAAAAAAAAAAAGACATTTATCAGATAAACGTTTAAAAATATCCATATTTTTTCATCAATCTGTTCAAAAGAGAGAATTTCTGCAGAAACAAACACTGTTTGCAATGATCTCTCTAATATGGTTCATACGCTTGTGACAAATTTTATTTATATACACACACATATACATGTGTACGGACGCGCACACACATATGAATGAAGTGGTTCTAAGTTTGGACGCCTTTTCATTCAGTGTTGTTTCTTTATTTTTACTACTTTCTACATTGTAGATTCATACTGAAGACTTCAAATACATAAAGCAGGATAAATGGAATCATGTAGCAAAGAAAAACTGTTAAATAACTGTAAATGTGTGTTATATTTATGATTGCTCAAAGTCGCCTCCCTTTGCTTCGCTGCAGCGCTGCAAACCCTCGTCCTTCTCTCTGGGAGCTTCATGATGTCATCACCTGAAATGGTTTCCCCTCTCAGGTTCACCTTGTCAGGGTTCAGTGGTGGAGTTTCCTGCCTTCTTACTGGTTGGGAGCATCAGTTGAGCTGAGCAGAAGTCAGGCTGCTCCCCAGCTGACAGCTCTGTTTGACCACTGCTAGAAGTCCTGTCATGGCAGGAACCATCAGCTCAGTGGAGAGGAACCACCGTCCATCAGTGCTCTAAGAACTGAAGGTCACTCAGTCCAGGAAACTGCTAAAACTTTGAATGCGTCCCTGAGTGCAGTTGTAAAAACCATCAAGCGCCACGATGAAACCGGCTCACATGAGGACGGCCGAGGAGAGGAAGACCAAGAGTCTCCTCTGCTGCTGAGGAGTTCATCCCAGTCCCCAGCCTCAGGAATCACCAGTTAACAGCTCCTCAGACTGGAGCCCAGATGAACGCCTCAGACTTCTGGTAGCAGACACGTCTCTGCACCAACGGTTCAGAGGAGACGGCGCCAATCAGGCCTTGATGGTCCAACAGCTGCTAGGAAACCACGACTAACCCACCCGCCGTGTCTTTGTGGGACACAGAAAAGGTGACTGGATGGTCTCTACATGCGTGGTTCCCACCGTGAAGCATGGAGGAGGAGGTGTGATGGTGGGGGGCTTTACTGGCGACACTGGCGGGGATTTATTCAAACTGAAGGCCCACTGAACCAACATGGCTACCACAGCGTCCTGCAGCAACACGCCATCCCACCCAGTGTGTGTTTAGTTGAACCGTCATTGATGTTTTAGCAGGACGACGACCCAAACACACCTCCAGGCTGTGTGAGGGCTACTTGACCAAGAAGGAGAGTGATGGAGGGCTGCACCCCATGACCTGGCCTCCCATCACCTGACCTGAACCCAGTCCAGACGTCAAACAGACCAACTTAGAGCTCAGCACCTCTGGGACGTTTCAGCTGATGACCTCATGAAGCTCACAGAGAGAGAACGCCAAGAGGAGCAAAAAACTCATCAAAGCAAAGACAGGCTTTTTTGAAGAATCTCAAATATAAAACATGTCTGGAGTCATTTCACACTTTTCTGTTCACTTCATAATTCCATTTGTGTTCATTCATAGTTTTTACGCTTTACAATTACCACACACTCTGACGTTTATAAAACCAAAATCAGTTCTGTAGGGTGAAAACAGGCTCGGTCAACACTCTTTTGTGACGGAGGTTTCTTGTCTGTTGTTGATTCCACTCGCCCCCAACCGCCTTCTAGCTCGCACCTGTGTTGTGAATTTCTGTTGGTTGGCGGGCTTCCCTCAGTTCATAAATGCTGGCTGTGACGTTGGCACAGTACCAGTATGAGAGGACAGAGCCCACGCTCGGTTACATGAAGCACAGCGTTCCACTAAATCTGTCAAAATAACCCAACTGAGTCACCAAGCATTATGACATCACGTTCGACTCGACTACAGAAAATTGCACCCCATTTAATGTGACAAATTGGTTATATTTTGTCCGTGTTTATATTCTAGTTAGCTTTCTTAGCTCGTAAGCTAAGCTAACTTTTGGCTAACTCTCCTGCAGAGCTGTAACCATGTCACTGACCAGTGGACTTTCACGGTTTATTCAGGCAATAAACGTCCAGCGTAAAAGTCGAGGAGCCTCGGTCCATCCTTCAAACGACGCAACGCAGACTGAACAACCGTCACATTTTCATGTCTTCCTTCAAATAGTAAAACAAACAAAAACAAAAATGTCTTTGTTGATTACTGGCTCCCCTTTGCACATCAAGACTGATTTTAGAAAGAACAGCAAGAAACCAGGTGTCGTCTGGTCCAAACCACAGCTGGGGCCGAGTTACGATCCAGATCAGATTTCTCCCCATGTGTCACAGTCTGGATGCTCTTGTTGGATTTAACCGTGTATTTCGCATCATTTGCCATCGGTTTATCCACGGAATTGATCTGCCTTTGATGTCCGGATGCAACAAATCTGATCCCATGACTAGAAACTAACAGTGTTAGTTACTCTAATGAGCTGCGTTTAAAATACAATTTCTTGAGAGTCACTTTGTCTGTACGGAATAGACAAACGAAAAAAAAAGAAAAGAATTTAGAGCCTGAATCTAATTCTAAGAATTCTGCAGAAGCACACACACAATTTCCAAAACCATAAGTTTGCCATGACTGTAGTACTGCTGTCAACGATGAACAGTGTAATTACTCCTCGAACCAAAAATGGAATCATAAAAGTCTATCATGCGACAACGGAGTCTTCTTTGAAGGGTTGTTTTTTTGTATTCGTACATTCTCTCGTTTCAGGAATGTACAACTGCAGATGAGCCGCTACTTTCTTATTTTCTTTTTTTAATATGAGGATACATCAGAAAATAAACAAGTAATCTAACGACACTGTTACAGTTCACTTCTGTTCTCTCACACAAATCTAAGTACAGACGCGCTCGCCTGGAGCAGGGAACACTTTGAGAACGCCATCTTCACACACTTTCTTTGAGGTCACTCTACCTTGAGGAAATGCTCTCTGCCATCGGTGTCTTCAATGAGGCCCTGCACCAGCTTCATGAAGTTCGCCTCTGGGGCTTCAATCACGGGATCGTTTGTCTACATCACAAAACCACACTCAGATTCACAGTATCATAAATACACCTGACATCCATGAAAACATGCAAACCGCATTCTTCACCTCTTCGATGCAGGATGACCGGATCCTGTTCAGGTGAGTCTCAACAGCCTTGAGGTCCTCAGGGTGCTCAGAACGCAAGAGTTCAAGGGTCGTCTGCAGGAAAGGTTGTCAGGACTCAATCAGAACGGTTTACTTTCAGGCGGTGAAGTTTCACTACAAGTCATCCAATCTCTTACCCTCGCCCTCAGGCCCAGTGAGAGCAGCCTCCCCTCTCTTTTACTCATCAGTTCAGGAACTGCATCTGTTACCATGGATACAAACTCCTCTAGTTTGCCATAGTGCTTAATGTTCCTCTGGCGCACCACTTCCCACATCACTGCTGACATCAGCCGGAGGGGGGGGACCAGGAGGGCCAGGGATGACAGGGGGACACTGAATTCTTCAAAGAAACAAATTCGGGTCAAACAAAGCAGGAACGCACCGTCGGTCGCTCGCTCGTAGGCTTGAGCCACCTGACCGAAGCGGCACAGCGTCTCCTGCTACCGCAGCCCCCTCCCCAGGATGCTACCCTCATCACGGGGGCCCACGGCTGCCACCAGCCCCTTATTTCGTGTTTCACGCTCAAATCCTGAAATCGTTACCTCAATCCTCAAATGCTAACATGTACATTGTTGTATTTAATACACGCCTCGGCAGCTTTGACTTTCGTGGCACTACACCCGCTGATCGGACCACTCTCATGTTGCTCACGTATGAAATGGAGTCTCGCTAATTGTCCGCTAAAGGCCCCCACAGCTGCGTACGCCACGTTTGTGCAAACCTGGTCAGTGGTGAGGAGTGCTTCCAGTCACTGTCACCAGTCTGAGCCCAGTAAAGACGTCACACCTGCTACCGACCAGCTACACGGCCGCTAACGGAGCCTGGTCAAACCAGTGCGTCAGACGGCGAAAACAATTCTTGTTCCAGGGACTAGTCGAGGCCTGTTGCACCGAGGCTAATCCTCCTGTTTAGCTAGTCTGAGTCCTCCGATGAAAGGCGAAAAATACGCAGTTTTCCAGAGCTTCTCAAACGAATACATACCCATGTCGCTCATTTTGGAATTCTCTGAAAACAAAGGAGGACGAAATGGTTACAGCGGAAAATCGCTCATTGTTTCGGTTAGCGTGTTAGCTAACAGCTTACAGGGCTCCAGGCGCCAACTTCTTCCTGAAACACGCTCTTGGCTGCGCGGATCATTGGCTCCGTCACTGCTGGTCGTGGTGCGCTCGTTTTACTTTGCGGAGCAGCCCGAGGATTGCGATGCTATTTAGGATCCGATGCACCGCCCATCTAGACCAATCAACCAACGACTCCTTTAACCGCTGAGAGAGCCCGAGAGCTGTTCCGAGTCTGTGGGACTCGGTGTCAGTGTTTACTAGTAGACAATGATAGGATTCATTCTTGTTTCAGCCTCAGACTCTTGAGCTCATTTCCGTGACGTCACACTGTGCAGCCCCCCGCACATTGACATTATATGTGGGTGATAAGAGTGGAGACTTTAGGTGCACCTTCATTCTGTCCTCCTCCTACCTGAGTGTGTGTGTGACTGAGGGGGGGGGGGGGGGGTGTCCTTGTGCTTCTGTTATTCCCTCACAAGGTTGCCACACTGACATTTCAAGCACCGACACTTGGTCTCCTCCCACATCTGGACTCTGCCTTCCAGGTGTTTTCTCACTCCAAACTGTGGCAGGACACAACAAAGAAATAGCTTTACCTGTGCGGCTCCTTTTCCAAGTTGATCAAGGTGGCAAAAATATTCTCTGCTCAGCGATGCTTAGAAAGGACTTTTGAACAAATGGAAGCTATGAAGACGAGGATTTGTGTCGATTCAGGGTCTGGCGGTGAGTGTGAAGCAGAGGGTGAGACTGACTATCAGCAGACCGGCTGGACCAGCCTGTCAGCGCCCAGCAAGTGGAGGAATCTGGATGGCAAAAACAGGTGTAGTTCATGTCCGTAGAATGCACCACCCCGCATGGCTGCAAGTGTGAAGAGGATGAAACCAGGACCGACCGGTGCAGGACACCAAGCCCTCATTTGAGCCTTTCATTCCAGATGCCATCCAGGAAAATCACCCTGGACTGGACCAACTCCGAGGGAAGGCAGGTGTCAGAGAAAGGTGGGAGAAGATGAACCAACCTTGTCGATGTCCTTGGAGGTTCTTGTCCATTCTGAAGTGTTCAGATCCAAAGGAAAATCCACAGAATCCCTGTGGGATGCAGAAACAGGCAGAGAACATTTCCAAGCAACAAGGTCTCTGGCGGCAGAGCCGAGCTGGCCGCCATCAGGATGCCGGAAGCACCAGAAGCCAGAGAAGATGACGATTGCGGTGCCACAAAAGGAGGAAGGACCAGCTGCAGGAGGAGAACCCTCACGCGCTGGTGATCTCAGCCTTAGCTTTTCTTGGTTCCAGACAGGAACACAGGGAAGCTCCAGAGGAGACAGCTCTCTCTGGAGGACCTGGCGAAGCCTGGTGAGACCTCAGACTCAGAGAGAAAATTTATCCAAGAAAGGCCTCAGCAGCACCTGCTGCCATCCAGAGGAGGATGCTGGTGCCCATCGCCTGACCCGCCGAACCACCGCCACCGTTTCACAGTACAGAAGCTGCTTGACTCTCCTTCCTCAAGCAGCTGGTGTGTGTGTGTGTGTGTGTGTGTGTGTGTGTGGTGTACTGAGTCTTCCTGTCCCGTCACATACCAACAAAAAGCAGCGCTAAAATTTGTTGTATCAATGTTATGTGCAACCCTGACATAGACTTCATAATTTTCTTTTTTGTACATTTTGTCACAAAAAGTGAATGCTAATTTGGTTTTGTTTTTTGCACAACTTCAAGGATTCCTACACCGACTGTGGTGGGTCCACCACCCCTGCAAACACAAGCTGGGCAACAAAACCATGAGCAGCCCACAAGGATTCAGGGAGATCCAAACAATCCACTGATGCACTTTGTGTCTTATTATCATTATTATCTCTGACCGTTAGGAGAGAATATTTAAATTAACCACAAAGCAGCAATTTTACCAACACAACAAAAACCATCGTGTCAGATTTGTGCGGTGAGCAACTGGTTGGTGGTTGTGTGAGACACACTTGTATCTTCATGAGGAACTCAGAAATGAGAAGATATCTGACCTGGTCTGAAGATCTTTTCTCTCTTTTATTTGCAAGCATATTCCTCTACTCTGCCTATTCATCAGAAACCAGACCAACAGGTGATGTGTCATGTTGGACGTAAATGAGAATTCTGCTGACAAACCACTGGACTGCACACGTCCACATTCTGGATGACAGAATTATCTGACACTGGCAGGTGATGGGACCCCAAATATTTGTTGAACAACTTGATATTGTTTTCATACAGACTATTTTATAGGATAATGTTTAAAAAAAAATGACATTAATACACTGTCAGGCTGAAGGGGAACTTTAAGAGGAAGAGACCGGACCCTCCAGACAAAGAAATCACTGTAAAATCAAGAATTTCTGAAAGAAGACGGTGAGTACGTTTTGATTGCCCCAACAGCTGAGTACAGACGAGCTGCATAACTCATCCCAGAAGGACAGAATTCCGATGAACTGTTAGCATGGCAAAGGGAAATACTTTTTCCTCCAATATTCCTGTTCACATGCAGGAAGAGTGGAACTACAGTTTGCGGTGGTTGTTTCCTCTCCTGTGCAGTTCCAATTTGTGCTCACTCATGACGTCAGTGATGCCAAGCGTTTGCTCACTCGGTTATGACGTTTCACGATTAAGACTCTGACTGTACTTATGGATGTTAAACAGCTGTTATTGCTTGCAGCAGTCATCATGGCAGCAGTGAGCTAACCCGTCTGACTGTTTGAAGGCATGCGGCTGTGTGCCAGCAGGTCATAAACCGCTGCTGACACCGCGCCTCCGAACTCATCTTCCAAATGTGCTGAAATGATGTCACAGGAATGCTCCTAAAAGCTGCCGAATGGTCAAACGCTACATTCAGAAAAGGTGGAACCCTTAAAAAACAACCAGAACAGGCTGTTAGCGTGAGCCGCAACAAACTTGCTGTCTTGTCATTTTCAGACCAACACCGTAGTCCTGGTGGATTTGAGGAACGGCCATTTCAAACTCAACGGACTGCTGCCGACTGTGTTTGGACGTCAGTGTGGGATGTCAAGTGTCTCTTCAGGTGATTGAGACGTGTGTACGTCTTTGCACATAGCTGACAAGCGTACGGTCGCACCCCAGTATGGTTCATGGTGTGTTTTTTCAGTTCGCTGCAGCGTGAAAAACCTTTCCCACATTCAGAGCAGATGTAAGGCCGTTCCCCGGTGTGGACGCGCATATGAAGCGTCACTTTACTGGCCATGGTGAATCCTCTCCCACACACAGTGCATTTGTAGGGCCTTTCCCCTGTGTGGCTGCGTCGGTGTATCTGCAGCTCACCAGCTGAAATGAAGGCCTTGCCGCAGTCAGAGCACAGATATGGTTTCTCTCCGGTGTGTATCCTGATGTGTATGTTCAGATTTCCTGACACCGAGAAACGTTTCCCACAGTACGTGCACTGGAACGGCCTCTCGCCCGTGTGACTGCGCATGTGAAGGTTCAGGTCCTGTTTGTTCTTAAAGGCTTTGCCACATCGTGCGCAAACCTGCGTTCTCTGTTGTCTGTGACGCAGTTCGTGACCTTTCAAAGATGCAAGAGAGCTGAAAAGTTTCCCACACTGCATGCACTGTTTGGACAGCTCAGCAGGATGAATCCTCTGGTGGGATCTCAGCTCACTCATACTGGAATAGACAACCCCGCACTGTCTGCAGGTGAAGATCCGGATCTGGGTGTGAGTCACCTCGTGCTTCCCCAGCAAGGACATTTTCTTAAAGCTTTTCCCACAGTGAGAACAGTCAAACCTCTGGACAGCACGGACACACTGGTGTTGAAATTTGTCCTGCATGGACTGGAAGCTATTACCACATTTGATGCAAATGTAGGCAGCTTTTGAGCACTGAGTCCGTCTGTGACTGGACAGATCGGAGGTCCTGCGGAAGGCCTTCCCGCATTGGGAGCACTTGTAGGGGTTTTCTCCAGTGTGGAGCCTCTGATGCTCCAGGAGTTCGTAACGGTAAATGAAGCACTTTCCACACTGAGAGCATTTGTGTGCAACTCTCTGCCGCAGAGGGCCAATCATAGAGCTGGACAACAACGAACTCCCAGCAGATGTAGAGGGAGCTGGGGACGCGGCGGAAACCTGGTCTGTACAAATGGTTTGCCATCCCTTTGCTTGCTCTGCATGCGTTTCTACCTGGTCCTGAGAGGAAGACCCCTCAGATGGTTTGGTTGAGGTCACTGTGCTGGCGTCATCCTCTTTGGTATTTGCAGGACCTCTCTGTTGACAGCACTCGGCGACTGCGTCGGTCTCCCTCAGTGAAGGAGGGCCAGACAGCGATGAGAGCAGCTGTTGCTCTGAGAGAGACGCGTCTATTTGGAAACAGAAAATAAGAGATCGCATTTCATCCACCCGGCAAATACTAAACACCACAAGTACTGACAATTTCCCCGCCATTGACAAGGTCATATTCATCATGTCACCATGGTCATGAGTCTTTGACCTTGTAACGGGGTATGACATGTCTCCAGGTAGGCCCAAGAACAAGAGAACAGGAAGGGATGGAAACCAGAAGTTGCAGGCAGATGGATCTTTTTTGAAAAGTACTATTTTTTTAATCTGTCCTGAGACCAAACCTCGTTCAAGTGTTGATGATACAAAATGGATGAACAGGGAAACTTTTTTACTTTGTTTTTTTTAAATGAAAAGTAGAGGCTTTGTGCTTTCACTTCATATATTCAGTTGTTTATAGTCCTAGCATGAAACATTCTGGGGGTCTTAAATAATTAGTGAAAATGTTCAAAAACTATCAAGTTGGTCGGCAACTTTAAAAAAAAAGAGTTACTCGATTATTAGATGCTGACAGTTAACTGTGAACCTCCGTGCGCTGGGCAGAGACACCTGAGACCCACCCAGACACACTCACTCACCCCTGCTGCTGAACTTAGCCGCTCGCCCTCTTGGCATTGAGGCTCTCAACAGTTCTTTGACGTCATCTGCTTTGGAAACACACTGCATGTACTCCTCCAGTACAGCGGACGGATCACCAATCCACACTGCAGTCTGCTTTCAAACACACACACACACAGACACACACACACACACACACAACTGCGTCATAACACTGAACTGCTGAACTACAAGTCCTAAGAGCTGTTATCACCCTACCTGTTTTAGGTCTGGAATGAGCAGCAGTCTGTCCAGTCTGGTGAAGAACTCCCACACCAGTGTTTCCAGCGCTGCATCAAAGTCCGGCCCGTACTCCACAGGTAACACATTCTGTGAGGAATATCATCAAACCAAAGGACGGATAACAAGTCACAAGATATATCGATCTTAAAATCCCTGACAGAACTTCTGGGTCTGAAAATCAAAGCCAGAATACTTTAAAACTGCTTTCCTTCTAAAGACCAGCAGGGGCAGCAGCTTCTTACTTTACATGACAACGAGGGCGGGGCCAATCTACTGCTATAAAATAGTAAAATAAAACAGTATAAAATGCTCAGTTAAAGTGTGCTGAGTAGTTGGCCTGAACAGCAGTGACGAAGCTGAAGTGAACCATGTTTCATATTCATGAACATGAGCAGAAACGGCCGAGTTGGGGTTGCCACAGGAACCCCTCACAAAAACTTGCAATAATCCTGGTCAATCCAGGTGCCTGGTGGGAGGGGATAAGAATGGAGGGAATGACGTGATTCTCCCATGTGCTACATCCTACTGGTGAAAGTCCCCCCAGTCTGCTAAAGGGCCGTGAATGCATGAGTTCAGGGCTCTCCTGCGGGTGGCAGGTAGAGGTAGTGCCTCCTAGCATATTGCAATAATCTGGGGGTTATGGATAAAGAAATTGAAAAAAGCTCTTCTAGTCTTTACAGATGTTATTGGATAAATTGAAATCCAGACAGTGAAAGGAGTCACCTGGCGGTGCGGCCCACGCTGCGATGCCTCACTCTCACTTGCCTCCACTGGGACAACGGACTGTTCAAGCTTAGCGTACATACACAACAAATGTTTATGTGCTGTTGTTAGTTCTGAAGTGTACCATTATTACGATCAAGCTGTAATAATTGTAACTGTTTGTGAGAGCTGTCAGACAATTGAGTGTGCAATTACATTTCACCCTGGGCTCGATCCCCTGTTTAAACCTGAGTCTGAGTCTGAGTCTATGTGGGCCTGCTTGCGTGAATCAAAATAAAAGCAATAAGGTTTTCAGATGGATCGCGAGCATCCACATTCCAGCAGTGGCTCCATTCAGCGATGACACCAGAACAGACACACACCTTGAGGAAGTGGCCCCTCCCTTCAGGGTCCTCCAGAAGCCTCTGAACAAGCCTGAGGAAGTTGAGCTCCGGAGCTTCATCGTCTGGAGGAGCCTGCAACGTACAACAACGTACATCTCAAATAAACACAGCTTGTGTTCAAACAGGCAATATGGAAGGTCCATCACATGACACGACGTGACACAGGTCCCACTCACCTGCCTCGGGCCCCCTGGCAGGAGGCTGTCCAAGAGTGTTTGAAGACTTCTGAGGTCCTGCTCTGAACGCAACATCTGGAAAGCCATCTGGAAAACAAAGGAAAGACTCCCAGAGTGCAAACGCCGTCCTTTCATCCAACTTCCTCCTTACACATCGACATGTCCAGGTGGAAGCAATAAAAGCAAAACCAGAACAATAAAATAACCCATCAAATATCTTTGGTAGAGACGTGCAGCTTCCTCAGCTCTCAGATGCTTTGTGACGCAGACGTGGATGATGAATGAACGACTGCAGGGCCACGGCCCAGAGGTCGCACCGCCGTTGCTTCCTTCCACTGACAGGACTAAAACTGGATTTTCGATCATCGCAGGAAACCAGCTGGGAGTTAACTGGTCAATGAGACTTGTTCAGCGAGATCGCCTTCACTAATGAACAGCACTGTTATGAGGTCTGAAGTTTAAATGCAACCTTTCCACATAAAAACAGAGCTTCACGCATGACGGCAGCATCATGCTCCGCCCAGCTGGACGTCCGTCTGTCACATGCAGGGGCGGAGGTCCAGTTTAACCACAGCAGCGCTTGTTACTAACCTTGGCTCGTAGGGCCAGAGAGAGCAGGCTGGTCTGTCTGGAGGTCAAGAGGTCAGGGATGACTTCAGTTACTAGAGAAACAAACTCCTCCACTTTCCCATAATGCTTCACACTTCTCAGGTGAACCACCTTCCACATCAGGGCAGACATGACCCGCAGAGGCGGGACCAGGAGCCGTAGAGCAGCCAGGGGTCGGGGTCCCTCTGCAAGCACCAGGAGGGAGAATGAACAAGGTTCTGGTTCTGGAACCCTCCTGTCTCACCAGACCCAAACAGCAGCTCTGCAACGGTTCACCTCTCAGAGACCACGGCTCGTTCATGCTCGTACTTGTCAGTGTGACAGGTGGTTCTCTCCATCTTTGCTTTGAAGAGTCACTAACTTAGATGACGTCACATCATTCCAGTTGCTGGAATGGTTCAGTGTCTTTATTTAATTATTCCGTTTCCTAAGGGACCGGGTCACTCCCTCACTGTCCTAGTTCATTATTTAGAGCTGCAGAGACCCGGCGGTCCCGGAGGGGTGAAAGTGTTGGTCTGATGGTGGTCGGGGTCCCGTGCTGAGGACCGTCAACCACGGCTCCTCTCACTCTAAAGTTGTCTCAAATTAATGTTTCACTTTGGTGGGTCAAAACAATAAAGTTTACGCTAACAGGCGGGCTAACAACATCAAAACTAAAGACGTACAAAACCAAACGTTACCCATTTGTTTCCACCGAAGAGCTTTAAACTAAAACACAGGAATGTGTCCTAAAAACAAAATCTTCCCATTTCTGGAACCGGCTGTACGTCCGCATGTTGACGTTCTTCTTCTTCTTCCTCCTCCTCCTCCGTTCTTTTTCTTCTTCTTCTTCTACTTCTTCTTCTTCTTCTTCTTCTTCGTTGGATGCTGCCCTCTATAGCTCAGTAGTAGAACTCTACTGAATTGGTCCTCGGAAGTGACGGACTAAATTTTCGGAAAGTCGTTTTTGCTGGTGGCTCTTTGTCCTCTCAGGTGCTTCTTCCATCCGGGTACTTGGCTGCCTCCCTACTAGATAATCCAGTCGAAGCTGGTAACCAGTCTGACCAGTTTAAACTATGTCTGACATTTGGTAGACAAATTACCAGCTCATCTTCTCGCCAGCGAGCAGCTGATTTTTAGAGTTCTTTCTTTTTTGATTCTGTTTGTGTCAAAATCAACAGCAAGAAAAAAGCAGCCCCTCCAATAGCAATGCAAAACTGGTCTATCGGCTGATTACCAGTTTAAGCAGGAAGACCAGTTAATGACCAGTTAGGGTTTCTGGCTGAGGTGTCAAACTAAAAGCCAACATAACTTCTGTACCTGTTTTCCAAATGCTGTGTGCGTGTTGTCAACCTGATCTTTTCCTTTTTCTTTTTTTTTTATAAGTCTTTTTATTGAAAAATCAGATAGCATCAATAAATCAACAGCATGGTTACAAAAGATTTTTCTTTTTACTTTTTAACTCTTGGAACACATTCAAAACCGACCCCTCCCATCCCTCCCCCCACCCTGACTGGACCAAAACAATAAATGAACAAATAAATAAATAATAGAAATAAATTGACAGAAACTGTCCCAATAATAGACCTTAGTTTTTGTGTTTGGTAGACACAGGTAGATGTCAAAATAAACAAATTAAAACAGTAAATAAATTGCTTTATGGACAACAAAGTGTACCTTTGTGTGTGTTGAAATTATGGGACTGAACCCACAGAATCTTTAATTTATTGCAATGCCTGTGGATCTTTTCCCTTTTCTTGACATCTGATATCTTTAATTTTGCTGTTAAACGCGTGTGCCGGATCTGCTTCAGCAGCACAACACAGCACAGCAGAGGAGCCAAGCTACTGCTGGACCTGGAGGACTTCAGGCGTCTCTCAGCTGTCCCAGTCCCAGGTCCCAGGTCCCAGGTCCCAGTCTGACTGGGTTTATGTTTCTGAGGGAGACGACGCTATCAAGCAGATGTGAGATTAGACTCTCCTGGGGGAGGCAGGAGAAGTGACCTCCAGCTCTGATCTTCCTGGCAGATGTTTCAAAATGTAGACAATAATCTCTTCAAGCCGCAGCGTGGAGGAGGGTGCACTTTAGAAACACACACATTTGCTCAACCATTGAGGGCTGCTTTTGAAATCACTGGCTGATTTTTTGTGGACGAGGAGAAACAGATGTGATGAGGGGAACTTGAACTAATTGGAGGACGATGCCTGTTTTCGAGAGCTGTAGTTTATGAAAGCCTTCGACTCAAAATGTCTACACAATGACACCTCCTGACTTGAATTTAAATATAAAAATAATATAAAATAATATAAAATTATAAAAATCCCCATTGCTTAACAGCACCCGTGAATCCTTTTAAAACATTGAAACAAAATTGATTAAAGGCTGATGCTCCTGTGGATGACTTCTCTCTGACTTTAGCTCAGAGTCATGAGGGATTTTCGACTGTGGGAATAATTCAACAGATTAGAAAATTTAGATTTTGTGTCCAAACCTGCAGTTTTATAAATATCCTAGTGGTGGCAGTAAGCGCTCTCCAATAGGAGCGCCCTGAGCATCCATCAGACAGAAGGAGAGAAGGAGGAAAAATGAGATGCAGAACTTCATCAAGCCCCTACAGGAGAGGAGGAGGGAGGAGGGCTGCGGTTCTCCCTCACTGAGGTACCAGGCCCAAGTGTTTTTGTGGAGATTTGGGGTTTGAGTTCTCTGCAAGTTGAATATACATGTGATGATGAAAATGACATGATGAAGAGATGTTAAAAAGCCAGCAAAGCTCAGATGAATCACAACGCAATAATACAAATCTCAGACAGGACTGGTTCAGGTAGCTCTGAACCATTGATAGCTATGCTGCTACAGGCTGAGACTGCTGGGGGACACATCAGGTTACATGGAGCCCTCCCCTCCCCTCTCCTCCTTTGTAGTTTGTCCTTGGTGTCTCGCAGTCTCCCTGTGTTTCCACAGATCCACCAGAGCTCCAACCGCCGCCTGCATCACCCCCCCCCCCCTTTTATCCCCTACTGTTACACCGGCCTGC
The DNA here is from genome assembly GCF_037954235.1 of Aulostomus chinensis. Lineage (NCBI taxonomy): Eukaryota > Metazoa > Chordata > Actinopteri > Syngnathiformes > Aulostomidae > Aulostomus > Aulostomus chinensis. The sequence continues at coordinate 8,811,118 of NC_141324.1, read as the reverse complement.
GCTCCCCTCCCATGAACCAGTCTACCATCCAGTCCCCCATCAAGCTGGCTTGCTCTCCCTGCCTCCCCTCCCATGAACCAGTCTACCATCCAGTCCCCCATCAAGCTGGCTTGCTCTCCCTGCCTCCCCTCCCATGAACCAGTCTACCATCCAGTCCCCCATCAAGCTGGCTTGCTCTCCCTGCCTCCCCTTCCATGAACCAGTCCACCATCCAGTCCCCCATCAAGCTGGCTTGCTCTCCCTGCCTCCCCTTCCATGAACCAGTCTACCATCCAGTCCCCCATCAAGCTGGCTTGCTCTCCCTGCCTCCCCTTCCAGAAGCTTCCTTCTTCAACTGTTATTAACATTTCCATGTTTCCCACATTCTGCATTGTAAACTGTTTTCTTGTCTGTAACAACATCTACTGCACGTCTGTCCCTCCTGGTGAGGGATCCTCCTCCCCTCCTCACCCTGAGGTTTCTCCCATTTTTCCCGTTAAAGTTTTTCTATGGAGTTTCTCCTCAGTCGATGTGAGGCTCTGAGGGCAGAGGATGTTGTTATGATGCCATGAAGCCTGGAGACAAACTGGTGGGGAAAACAGGCTACAAAGAAAACTGCCTTGCCTTACAACTAAAAATTACACACTGTGTCATGTGTGCCACAATCTGTGTCTGTCACCGTGACCTTTGACCTGATGGTGGGCCCCAGGGCTGACAGGTTTTGTAGGCCCTGTCCAATCCTCCAAATTTACTAAGTCTCACTATAAAAAACAGACACATTTTGGTGATCTACATCATAAAAAACCTAGTTTCTTTCAGGACACACAAAAGTGTCCCTCCTTTCAGCAAGAAAACCCTTATATTTTTAGATGTTATATCATCTGGCGGCCCGGTGGAGCAGTGGTCCTCACCGTGGCCCCCGGCAGGAAGTTTGTGGGTGGAGCCCCGGCTGCAGCACGGGGTCTTTCTGTGTGAGTCTGCATGTTCTCCCTGTTCCTGCTGGGTTCTCTCTGGTACTCCAGCTTCCTCCACAGTCCAAAGACATCAAGAGGGACCAGGTTAATCCAGACTCTAAATTGACTGTAGGCGTGGCTGGGAGAGCCAATGGTTGTCTGTCTCTTTGTGTTGGCCCTGCCATGGACTGGTGACCTGTCCAGGGGGAAGGCTGCTGGGATAGGCTCCACCCCCACCACCCTCAACAGGAGAAGAGGGATGGATGGATGGATGGAGGGATGGATGACATCATCATCAATGAGCGCACTAGAACATAAACACAGGCACGATTTAGAAAACAACTTCTGGTAAGAACACAACCACCATCTGCTCCTCTCACCTCAAACGTGGCAAACGTGATTGACAGGATGTTGTGTACGTGGCCTCTTAGCGCAGCTATAACATCAATAAAGACGCTGGAGAGGTGAACTAAGGGGCTCTTCACTTGTAGAATCCTGTATGTAACAGAACCTTACAGATCATAGGGCACCCAACAGCGCATGTAACGTGTTACTACAACATAAAGTAGTCCCTATGTATGATATAGGCTACACAGTCCACAGGAAAACTGACAAGGTAGGAAACAATGTGACTTTTTCAGCTCATTGTTTCCTCAAAACGATAGGCCCCTAAACCCGGTGGGCCCCTGGGCTTCAGCCCAGGTAAGCCCGTGCATTGAGGCGGCCTTGCTTTGTCCACCAAAATCACCTCATATTTGAAGAAATTGCATCGACCTGTTAATGAAATACGTCCATGTGATGTTACAGTGACTTTGACCTTTGACCTCTGATCTCCTTCTTGGTTCACCCTTGAGAGCCAGTGGAGGTTTGTGTCAAATGTGAGGAACTTTGGGACACGACGTGAGGCCTCCGGTCTCCAGTGTTCACTGGCCCTTGTGCCAGAAAAAAACACATCATGCCTGCTAAAGACAGGAATGCTGGGAAAACCCGGAGACAGCAGGAGCAAATTTAACCAGTATTTAGACTGAGGGAAATAGTAGACGGGCCTGCGTAGCCCAGATTTTGGATTTAACAAATGAAAATGTTTTAATACTGAGGCAAAATTTTTAACCTGTTAACAATTAAAAAAAACCCTGTATATAACTAAACTGTATACATATAAAAAAATACATGAACAAATTGATTCCATTAAAATGTTAATCAGTATAATTTTTATTGTTTTTTTTTTTCAACTTTCCATGCCAGTAATTAGCTTCTAATCTACCACCACAAAAGTCAACCACTCAAATGCAAAAAAAATACGTGTAATGTGGCCTCTCTTGTGAGGCCAATATTTACTGTTAAGTTCCTTTATATTCATTTATTGAATCACGGTCATCATCAAACTGACTCCATCAAGGGACGTTGACTTGTGGCCTCCATTCAATAAAATCAGCAGGCCGCTTTAAATGGACGGCATCGAGAACGCAATTCATTAAATGTATTTGTGTTCGAGTTCAGCAGGCCCACGTTGTATGCAGAGAATTTGTGCGGCATCACGTTGACATTGGTGTCTTCTGCTGTGCGCCGGAGCATTTTGTAATTAGACATAGTGCCTTTTTAATCTTTATAAAAAAAAAAAAAAATGTTTTCTCTCTCTGATGAAGCTTTAATCTCTGCCACATGTCCGAACGCCTAAAAATCAGATCAATTACCAAGTCACATCCAGTCAAGTCCGATTTCTCTGGCACTTTACACACAAACCCAAATTAAATTTGAAGTAAGCATCTGTCTGTTATGAAGATGGACGGCGAGTTTAGTGTGAATGTGCTCTTTGTGACTGCGTCTGTACGTATGCATGTACATGGTATGTGTGTGTGTGTGTGTGTGTGTGTGCAAGAGAGAGACTGCGTGCATTTGTGTGTCTGTGAGTGTGTAATTAAAAAAAGTGTTTTTTTTTTTTTTTTTTTTTTTTTTACACACAGATTATCCCTCTATCCCAGCTGGTCAGAGTTGGATTTGACCACCCCGACAACCAGCGAGAGGAAATCTCTTTGGGGCTAAATCCAAATTGGCACCCTTGATGTTTTTTTTTTTGTTGTTGTTGTTTTTTTTTCCCAAACTGAAAATGTGGGAGTGCTCAGCTTTTCACTTAACTTCAGCTCTAAAATCCAAGCATGACAAAGCATCTTTGCCCCTTTAAACACATAAAACACGTGATCACAAAGAGAAAAACATCAACTTTCTTGCGTTTTTGTCTTTGACATATTTTCTCAGTGAATGTTCAAACAGCTAACAATATTGTGTGTGTGTGTGTGTGTGTGTGTGTGTGTGTGTGTGTGTGTGTGTTTGAGCTTCAATCTCTCTTAACTCACCTCACTGAAATCAGCACAGATCATTGAGGCTGCGTTGTTGAGGGGTTTTATGTGATTGAACTGCATTTGTGGAGGCATTATAAGCAAATTCAAGCTTTAAAGGGCAATACAGTCACAAGGACAGACGAGCACGTAGATTCAGAGGGTTGTGCACATCTGTTCTGTTTTTTTATACACACGGACTCAGAGAGATTTAACAGCGCCCTGCCTTGTAATGAGGTCAAATCAGCTAACTGGTTCCTCATGTGAAATCAGAGAAACAGGGCAGTGTTTAAAAATTCTGCCTTGATTTGTTGCTTGCCACAGCAAAGTGCCTTTAAAAAAAATAGCTAAAGTAAGATGTTCAAATGAGTCAATAATGATAATTCAAAACATGTCTCTCAACTGCTCTCCCTACACCCAGAGGTGGAAAACACACAAATATTGGAAAAGAAGTTTATTACCGTTTGATAAAGACATTCATAAAATGATCAACCTAAATGCAGTACAGACAGTCAGGTTCTCAAGGAAAGTCTTTTATGTAAAAATGAACACAGTATATTTATATAATCTGGTCGTATCTTGCAGCTGTCGTGAGATTCACTGAAATGCTCTTTCGATATAAATACGTTACAAAAAAATAGGTAAAAATGAGTTTTAGATGTAAAGCCTCAGAGCTCTTTACACACATAATTGCAAAATGAGCTTTCAGCGCATCCACGCTCTCCCAACCACATCCATCAGGTCAAATTAAACGGTCTGCTGAGATTCAGAGAAGTGTGCGGACAACAGTCAAAATCAGGCACATAATTCAGGGATTATCAGTACACACGGCCCTTCTTCGTAATCGACACACACGGTAACGGTACTGTGCCTTGCTGGACAAAATAATAGGGTATTGAGTGTTTTTTCTACATGAGCATTTCTCACATTGGTTTGAAACGTCTGAAGAAGGTCATGATGTTTGGAGTGAAATGAAAACTGAGGGGCCATAAAGCACCTTCATTCAGTGACAGTGCAGTTTTGAGGACTTTTTCCATTGTGATCATTAAAACATCCATCCATCCATTTTCTGTACCGCTTATCCGTTAAGGGTCGTGGGGGCGGGGTGGGGGTGGAGCCTATCCCAGCGGACATTGGGCGGGAGGCGGGGTTCACCCTGGACGGGCTGCCAGTCTGTCGCAGGGAATAATGAACTGAAGATTCTAGCTGTAACTTTTTACATGTTTTCCTGTTTTAAGAAGTTTCATTTGAAAGTTGCATGAATTTTAAGAGTGAATATTTAGAGATTTATGAAACCAAGAGATACTGGGGTGAATTGAGCTAGCATAGCTTAGGCTAGCAAGCTAGCTACTGCAGATCTATAGTACAGTGTTGGGTCACCTGAGCTTGTCTGCATGGCTACAGTGTGTTGTTACACATCTCAAACCCCTGAGCACTTACAGAGGGAACGTTTGGATCAAATCACAACAATATTCCTGTGTGTGTATGACTGCCAGGTCAGTGGCTGTACCTGGCTGAGTCACTTATGACATGTATGATGTACTTAAGCCTCTGAGCATCAATCCAGAGGTGTCGTTTGTTTTTAAAGTTTAAATCAAAGTGGGGGTTTTTGGTGTTAATGAGAAAACCAACGGATAAAGAAAACGTGGACTTTACTGGCTGAAGCTCTTGGGAGTTGGTAAATGGAAACTTTGGGACAGTTTAGCTGTTTTTAGCTCTGAGTTCCCATAAAGCTAAACATGCGTGGCTGGATCTTTCTCTCTTCTGGAATCACAAAGATGTGATGATGGAGTGAAAGAATATCTTTGGACAGGCAAAATATTCTTTTTGAGTGCAGTGCTGCTTTATTCTATACTAACTAATACAGATTTTTGTTCTCAGTTTTAATTGGACGACATCCTGTTTATGGAGCAAATTTGCGTGAACGTCCCCATCTGTAGGGTGAGGTAACTACATTCATGTTTGTCCTTTGAGAGCGCTTCCTGTCCACTGAAACAATGTGACACATCTTTGTCTCTTCATACAACCGTCACTGTTTAAATACTCATTCTGCTTTCCACAGAAACAGTTAATTGACATTAATAATGAGTTTAATCTCACATAAGAATGTTTGTGTTCATGTTATTTCTCAGAGCACATGGTTCTTTGAAGGAAACACACATGAAGAGCCGGTTCACATTAAAGCAGCAATATCTCTTTTTGCAGTGTTGATTTCCAGGAGGATT